>NC_091130.1:40453989-40753989 GCF_040183065.1 Periplaneta americana
AATTCCAATGGTGTAAGATCAGGAGATCATGGGGGCCATGCAATAGGACCACCACGACCAATCCATCGTCCCGGAAAATGATTGTGTAAAGTTTCAACGACTGGTCCCCAATAATGAGGGGGAGCTCCGTCTTGCTGGAAGGTGAACCTCTCTGGAATCTAGGGTAGCGCAAAATTTTCAAGCATACCGCGATATACCGCACCATTCACTGTGTTCTCTATGAAGAAAAAAGGTCCGATTACTTCTGAACTGGTTAATCCACACCAAACATTTAACTTTTGAGAGTTACATTCATGTTCAAAAATAACACGAGGATTCTCAGAACTCCAGATCCTGCAATTGTGGTGATTAACATAGCCACACACGTGACACGTTGCCGCCACCATGTCGCTGAAAGTCTTCATTTTCTAGCAAGTGTTTGTGCCACTGAACAATGGTGTACCTATCAGGAGCTGCACGGCCGTATTTTCACGAAATCTCCGCTGAATTGTAACCGGAAACTTAAACTCTGCTAACCAATAACAGCACTGCACTTTTTCTTGCGGTGTGAATGGAGCCATTTTGGAAAACAATCTATGTATACACAACAATAGGAATAACAGGTTCGCCAATTTCAAGACATAAAAACTTGTCGAGTTTCTCTACATTTTAGTGCAAGCTGGCCGTATGTAACTTTTATGGATGTCTAGTTAGTTCATTTCTTTATCGATAGGTTTCATTTAGGACACGGTATACTATAATACTCGTACAACAACCAAGTAAAAAATCAACTTTTTACACAAGACAGTAAGAAAAGACTCATTAGTACTGAAATGGGTATACAATATGTGTATTATGTGACGTCATAACTTCTGAACGTTTTACATCCGCTGCTGTGTGTATAAAGAATAAAAACAAACATGAAATATAAGTAAAAAGTAGGTTACATATTTTGTGCGAAGAGAGGCGTATTGCTGTTTAGTATGGCACGTACGTACAAGAACACGAATTTCATGCAACTTCTGAAAGTGGTACATCTCTATACGTTTCTATATACAGTGTGTGTAGAAAGTATTGTTACACCTAGCACAAGTTACGCATGCACGTGATATTTAGTGAAAACGTAAAACGGGTATAATCTATTATTTTTCATTTGATTGAATCTTCCCGGAATAGGCGAAAACGTTAGTAACAACCTAGATCATAAATACCCAGATTGCTCGGCGTTATAGGCTTTGACGGTAACAACTTTGTCAGGTTTCTATGCTGCCATCTAGTTGTTACATAAGGAGTCACGTCATAACTTTCATTTGAATTGAATTAGCGACTGTACTGCCATCTCGTTCTCGTTTACGGCGGATGGTGGCGATCCTAGCGGTTGTTCTCTTCAAAGTGCAAGAGATTTTAATATAGGAATGATCAATCTATATGTGATCTGGGATAACAATCGCATTTCTGCTCACTGAAATTTGATAAGCCATTTGATTGAAAGAACGTAAAAATAAAATAATAGCATATACCTTCTTTAGGTTTATTTTGTCTGTGTTTATCATTTTCATGTATTTATTTATACTTCTTTTACTTATTATTTTCTTATGCTTTCAATCTTCATTTCTTTATTTCTTTTATGTTGATATCTTTCTTATTTTTCATCCTTCATTTCCTCCTTCTATTTACATCTTTTCTTTCTTTTATCGTTCTCTTGTCTCCATTACTTTCTGTTTTCTTACTTCTGTTCTTCCTTTATAATTCCATTTTATTGTCTTTTACTTTACGAGTATTTCTTTCCTTTGTCCTTTAACGTTTGTTTGTTCTGTCCTTTTCATTTCAGTATCTTACTTTTTCTTTCTTTCATTCTACTTTTTGCTTTCTTTCTTCCTTCCTTCTGTATTCTTTTCAGCTTTTCTTTTATTTCCTGCACTATTCCTTTCCATCTCATTTCTCTTTTATTTATTTATTTATTTATTTATTTATTTATTTATTTATTTATTTATTTATTTATTTATTTATTTCCTCTCTCATATCTCCCTTCTATCTTTTCTTTACTGCCTGCTTTCATTATTACTTTCTTTCATTTATCCAATGTATGTATTATTTACTTCTTTCTCGTATTTCCAGACATTCCTTTCTTTCTCTTCTTTTCTGCCTGTTATCTTCCTTTTCTTCTTTGCCCCACTTCTTTCTTTCTTTTTAATTCCTGCCTGTTTTATTCCTTTTTTATTTCTTTTTTTACCATTTCTTTATTTATTTTCCTGCCTCGTTTTCCTTTATTTTCATTTCTGCCTCTTTTCTTTCTTTTTGCCTCATTTGTTTGCTTGTTTCTTTTTTTCTGTCTTATTTCTTTCTTTTCTTGTCATTATTTTATTTTCTTTCCTGTCTTATATCTTCCTTTTCCTTCCTGCCTCTATTTTCTTATTTATTTAATCATTCATACATTAATTTATTTTCTTTCCTGCCTCTTATCCCTTCTTGCTATCTTTGAGTATTATTTCTTTCTTCCTCTTTATTTCTTTTCTTATTCTGTACTTTCTTTAATCTTTTCTATCCCTCCAGTCCTGTTCATTATGGCTCTTAGAGTACTGTTACCTTCAATAATGTGAGAAAAAAAATACAGGTTTCACCTGGCCGTCACAATGATTTATATTTGTCGCAACACAGGTGTGTATTTTTAAAAATAAAAGAGGAGTAATTTATGGTTCTTCATTTATTAAAATGATATCGAGAGCATGCTGTGGGTTCTCACCGATATTTTTGCTACGTTCTGGCCATAAAATAATATACAAGCACAACTTCTACAAAATACTGTCATTAGTCTATTGCAACTTTTTGCGTGAAAGAGCCTTAAAATATGCATGCAAATACACACTAAAATTATTGCTTAAATACGCTTTGGAAATGCAGATATAAGCAATCTTAAAGGCTTACCCAGTTATCTGTTATAAAACTCTTTGTTGTACTGTATGTGGGCGAGAGTTTATGAATGGAATTAATTTTACAATTACCTTTTAACGATTTGATTTCACAGACCTGCTAGTTACTTGACTGCAAGGTAATAATATGTGAGAATTTACTATTAAGCATTAATATGTTTTAATACGGGTATTTGTATCACTTCTAAACATCTATTTTAGTAAATAGAAAAATATTAGAAATGACTGTAATCTAAGACTTGCTTGATAAATGAATTAAAACAAAATTATTACCAAATATTTATTTAAATTGCACAATTTATGAATTAAGTGAGCTATTTCACTTTTTATGATTATAAAATGCCTTTTGTGTACAATTAAAAAATCTAAAGTTCATCTTATTTAGTGGTATGGCTTGTATGTTTTTCTATTCATGAAAAGAAAGACCCCGACGAGTACAGCTCGTATAAAGGGACAATACAGATTGAAACATATAGGCCTACAGATTAATCCTAACAAAAATTTGATATAAAATATACCTACATGATTGAAATTAATTAAACTTATTTATATAAAAATACCGTAAATAATCATAGTTTACATTAATACACAATTTCAATTATTTGAACATTGACGATATATAAATTTACAAAATAAGGCACATATATTTTAAAAAAGAGTAAATACATAAATATATTTTTCCAAAACAATGTTTTTAATTTACTTTTAAATATTATGAGCTCTTTTCCATCTTTGACTTTTAGTGGTAATTAATTATAAATTTTAAATAAATAATGTTTAAGACATTTTAGTCCGAAAGTACCAAGATCTGAATGATACATTTGCAATATAAATGTTATGTTTTTGCCTAGTGTTTTATGAATATACGTATATCTAGAAAAAACGTACATACCGAGAAACTTGCTTCCATTTTGAATGCAATTAAATGTAAGGAAGTGTTTGGGGAAAGCGACTTTTAACCCACTCTGTAGTGTATGAAATTGTCATCTACTGATGCCGGAGTAGGCGTTCGTAACAGTTTATTTCTGTTTATTGAAATTTGATTTGCCATTTGATTGAAATAATGTACAAATAAAAGAATATAAATACCTATTCGACAACTTATCTGGGCTAAAATTATAATAAATTAAAATAAACCTAAAAAAACAAAGGCAAAAATAACAAAAGATATCGAGAAGAAAAAAGAGAAAAATATTACAAACTGAAAAATGGGGCAGAACTTACATTCTTACTTACTTACAAATGGCTTTTAAGGAACCCGCAGGTTCATTGCCGCCCTCACATAAGCCCACCTTCGGTCCCTATCCTGTGCAAGATCAATCCAGTCTCTATCATCATATCCCATCTCCCTGAAATCCATTTTAATATTATCCTCCCATCTACGTCTCGGCCTCCCCAAAGGTCCTTTTCTATCCGGTATCTCAACTAACACTCTAGGCCTATATGCATTTCTGGATTCGCCCATACGTGCTACATGCCCTGTCTATCTCAAATGTCTGGATTTGATGTTCCTAATTATGTCAGGTGAAGAAAACAATGCGTGCAGTTCTGCGTTGTGTAACTTTCTCCATTCTCCTGTAACTTCATCCCTCTTAACCCCAGATATTTTCCTAAGAACCTTATTCTCAAACACCCTCAATCTCTGTTCCTCTCTCAAAGTGAGAGTCCAAGTTTCATAACCATACAGAACAGTCGGTAATATACTGCAACTGTTTTATAAATTCTAACTTTCAGATTTTTTGACAGCAGACTAGATGACAAAAGCTTCTTAACCGAATAATAACAGGCATTTCCCACATTTATTCTGCGTTTAATATCCTCCCGAGTGTCATTTCAGTTCAACTGTAAAAAAACCTGGGAGTTCATTTTGAATCTAACCTTACCTGGGACACGCATATCAAACACACGTGCAAGAAAGTATTTTCCACTCTTCACTCATTAAAAATATTGTACCACTATCCAGCTAAATTAAAGCAGACGCTTGTACAGACTCTTATTATGCCTCATTTCGATTATTGTGACGCTTTATTCAGTGATCTCAGGATGGATTTATCCCAGAAACTGCAACGTGTTCATAATGCGTGTGTTCGTTTCATTTATAATGTCCACTACTACGACCACATTTCGCCTTCTTTCGATAAATTATTGTGGCTCAGGTTAAATGAGAGGAGAAAGTTACATTCCCTTTCTCTCTTATACCGAATTTTGCACACCTCTACTCCCTCTTACTTATCTGTCCGATTCCACAGTCTTTCTCAGTATCATAACTTAAATACTCGGTCACAATATGATAACACGCTAGAAATACCACTCCACACATCATCTCTTTACTCTTCATCTTTCACTGTTGCTACGTATCGTCACTGGAATTCTCTGCCACCTGAAGTCAAGGGCTGCCGAACTTTAATTTCCTTTAAATGTAAATTAGAAAAATATCTTATGATGAGTTGTCAGACCTAACGCGTTGCAAATAGTTAATGGAATGTGTTCCACTGTATTTATTTTTATTTTTTTTATTTTTATTTTTTATTGTTTATTTTATTTTTTATTTTTTTCTTATTCTTATTGTGTCATCATGTAAATCGTGTTTATTTATCACTTAACGCCAATATGTATCCCACTGTGTTGTTTTTTATTATTAATCTATTTTTGTGTACATTTTATTCAATTGTCGGTTTCTGGTTTAATTATGTAAATCCTACTTAATTTTAATCTAATATTAATATGTAGGCCTATACTAATGTGTTTATTTTTATTTCTACTGTGTACATTTTTTATTGAATTATCGGCTTCTGTTTTTATGTGATTCGTATTTGATTCTAACAACATTAATATGCATTTCACTATGTTTATTTTTATTTTATGAGGTAAATTTTTATGTAACTACCTCTTTTGATCTCATTATGTACCTAAATTGTATCAGTATGTAATTACTTAATTCTGATCCAGTTTTATGTTAAGCTATGTAAGCAAGTTTTAATTCTGGTTGAGTGTAAGAGAAGGCCTTACGGCCTTAACTCTGCCAGGTTAAATAAAGCCATTATTATTATTATTATTATTATTATTATTATTATTATTATTATTATTATTATTATTATTATTATTTTATTATTATTATTATTTATCATCTAGTCTGCTGTCAAAAAATCTGAAAGTTAGAATTTATAAAACAGTTATATTACCGGTTGTTCTGTATGGTTGTGAAACTTGGACTCTCACTCTGAGAGAGTAACATAGGTTAAGGGTGTTTGAGAATAAGGTGCTTAGGAAAATATTTTGGGCTAAGCGGGATGAAGTTACAGGAGAATGGAGAAAGTTACACAACGCAGAACTGCACGCATTGTATTCTTCACCTGACATAATTAGGAACATTAAATCCAGACGTTTGAGATGGGCAGGGCATATAGCACGTATGGGCGAATCCAGAAGTGCATATAGAGTGTTAGTTGGGAGAATGGAGGGAAAAAGACCTTTGGGGAGGCCGTGACGTAGATGGGAGGATAATATTAAAATGGATTTGAGGGAGGTGGGATATGATGATAGAGACTGGATTAATCTTGCACAGGATAGGGACCGATGGTGGGCTTATGTGAGGGCGGCAATGCACCTTCGGATTCCTTAAAAGCCATTTGTAAGTAAGTATTATTATTATTTTTTTTATTATTATTATTATTATTATTATTATTATTATTATTATTATTATTGATATTTGTTACTGTTGCTCTAAGATATTTGAATTTTCCAACCTCTTCGAAGGATAAATCTCCAATTTCTATGTTTCCATTTCGTACAATATTCTGGTCACGAGACATAATCATATACTTTGTCTTTTCGGGATTTATTTCCAAAAGAAGAAGAAACAAGGGAACATGACGAAGAGGAAGAATGAAATAACAAGAGCAATGAAGAAAGAGGGGAAAATAATAATACTCGTAATACTAACGAGGTACAGGGCGGCGGTGAACTGCTCTAGAAAATTCCCTCCTTAGTAGAATGGGAAGCTGGCCATTTCTCCGTTATAACGTCGTATATCTGAGCAGGCATGATGATGGCCCAGTTCTTGCCGATTTTCTGCTACTACAATACGAAATAAAATAACCGTGGAAGGCATCCTAAACACAAGAATGTGTCACCCCATTTTTCCCCATATCAGCAGTACAATACTCACTTGGCAATAGGCCCTCTGGATATCACCCAAACGAGCACTAGATTTCTTTTTATTTCCCCCCACATTCTGCGCCTCTGCCTTCGTTCACTCCATGCTCCTTCACAAAACTTAGATATCCACTGGCCTGAAAAATATCTTAGGTGATCTCCAACTTTGTCAAGAGAATCAGTCATATCTTTAACAGGGGTAGAAAATATAATCAGGTGCGCCTCATTAAGATATAGCTATAAACATTTCTAACAAATTATGCATGCGTGCCGTGCTAATCAGCGATGAGAGGTTACTTTCCATTCTTGTAACCGCGAGGGGATAAATTATAATATATGTTATTGAGAAACGATAATATAATATTGTTCTTCGTTGTTTGGTACAGGTACACTCTTTAACACTTATTATAATCACTGATTAACAATAAATTCTTTACCTGTTAATATTATAAAAATAAGTCAATACCTAACACACAGACAAGACACACAAATAAATACAACTTAACAGGTGTATCAGTGGCGGCTCGTGATAAAATATTATGTGTCTTCACAATTTTGTGTTCAAAAATTGAAGAGAATTTGAAATTGTACGTTTAGACTAATATGAAATGTCATGATCCCAATGTTTCACTATAGAAAAACCGTATATAAATTTAAAACATATACCTAATAATAATAATAATAATAATAATAATAATAATAATAATAATAATAATAATAATAATAATGAAACCCAGTCTTTTTATTTCAAATTTTTTTCTGGTAAGCCAATTTACCCAGTTCTTTACTGTTCAAAATTGCTTGAACAGAGTTCATTGTTTACATTTGTTAACAATTAATACATACCACAGAGCAGTTATTTACAAAAGCGTGTGTTCAGTAATACATTTTCTTCTTAGATAATATACGCCATCATGCAGATATTTAAATTCATACCACCATCACATTCTGCCAGCACGTGTTTGAAAGCCAAACTATGCTATTTTGCTAACACTAAAACAACAAAGAAAAAATAATCTAAAACTAGGAGCAAAATAATAACACACATAATTAGATAAAAAAGGAAATGTCTGCTCCAGAAATATATGGCATAAATCATATAGAACCTATAAATCTTGAATATAAATCAAACTTAATAGATAACAGTTTATTACCAATATTAATCCTAGAAATTTCAATTTTTATTTTTTTTATTTTTTTATTTTTATTGGGTTATTTTACGACGCTGTATCAACATCTAGGTTATTTAGCGTCTGAATGAAATGAAGGTGATAATGCCGGTGAAATGAGTCCGAGGTCCAGAACCGAAAGTTACCCAGCATTTGCTCG
Source organism: Periplaneta americana (assembly GCF_040183065.1). Lineage (NCBI taxonomy): Eukaryota > Metazoa > Arthropoda > Insecta > Blattodea > Blattidae > Periplaneta > Periplaneta americana. The sequence continues at coordinate 40,462,383 of NC_091130.1, forward strand.
TATTGGGTTGAGGGAAAACCTCGGAAAAAACCTCAACCAGGTAACTTGCCCGACCGGGATTCACTAAAGTATAGTAATTGACAAACTACACTCTCGTAGCAGCACTGTACACACATCCACATATTATATTTCCTCCTCGAGATATAGCACGTGAATGATAGGCATCGATGCACCTGACATCTGTAGGATAGATTCACTATTTACTTAACGCTTCGTGCTCTTGACGAGTCATAAACGGCCAGCGAAATACAATTTTCTCCCGCGCATGCGTGAAATTCCTGTAATCTTGAAAAGAGCATGGCTTGTACGTGAACGTAAAAATGTTATGTTTTATTTAACGACGCTGGCAACTGCAGAGGTTATATCAGCGTCGCCGGATGTGCCGGTATTTTGTCCTGCAGGCGTTCTTTCACATGCCAGTAAATCTACTGACATGAGCCTGTCGCATTTAAGCACACTTAAATGCCATCGACCTGGCCCGGGATCGAACCCGCAACCTTGGGCATAGAAGGACGTGAACGTATGTTGCCAAGTTTACATAAGAAGTTTATGCAAGATAAGGAAAGTTTAAAATACTCGATTCTGATATTATACGTCCCCACTACGGTATTAAATAATAAAACTAGTCGTGCATTAATGGAAACAAGGTGTTCACGTGCTCTTGTGCTCTTATTGACGCACCGCCACTGACGTGTATACAAACTATCATGCAATAGCTGCAACGACTTCTACATTGGACAGACTGGAAGATCATTTGAAACACGTTACAAGAAACATATTATCACAGTTGTAACCAAATACACAACAATTGAACATACGCAGAACACATAACAAACTTCAATCACAACTACAGCAACATAGACACTGACTTACTACACTATATTGAGGGCATGCTGTAGGTTCTCACCAATATTTTCGATATCAAATGATGCTAGTGTTGTGTTGAATATATTTGTTTTGATTTTGTTGACTAGATATATGATGTTATTTATTGTTGTTGGGTTCTCAGATTTTATACCGTTTCTTTTAATGTTGTCCATGTATTTTTCTCATTTGTATACTGGTACATTTTTATAATTTATTAGTGGTATGATTGGTATGTTTTGTTTGTGAATTTTCGGTAATGCTTACAGCTTTTGTGTGTCACGTTTAATTTGTTTTGGTTGTGCAGATAAATCCTTACAAACATACAAAAACACACCCACAGCATGTCCTGAACACTTAACTTAATTTCAAAACACACACCCTTTTCGACACAATCATGAACACACCCCAATAGAACAGGAAACCAGAAGATAGTTCGGGATCTCACTAGGCTTCGGACAAAGACGGACATCACGTCGAAACTAGTCAGATAGGTATTTTTTATAATATTAACACGGTAAATAAGTTATTGTTAATCAGTGATCATACCGTTATCCCAAATAAAGATTCTGGCACAGCATTGGTAGAAATCAGTAGCCTTTGTTTGAGACGAGTTTGCTTAGTATAAAGTAATAAAGTATAAATTGAAAGCAATTATCATTGAAAGTAGGAAATTACCTAACACTTGTATCACAACTAATGATGGCATGAATATTACATCCGTAGAATAAAAAATCAGATATCTTTTGTTTCCTTCGAAGAAGAAATTATACCAGACATAAGTGAAGTCTCACAAAATCTAAATTTGAACAAAAGTAAATTAATTAATTCACCTCCTCTAAAACCAGATCAAAAGCTTAATATTTTCAATCATTACATTTGGCCAGCTTTAATATATCCATTACAATGTGCACCTTTAAGGAGACACTTAAAAGAACGTTTTTAAATGGCGTCGACAAAATATTTAAAAGTGCAGTCAATAAAATAGTTGGTTTGCTAACGGACACCCCCAGATGCTATGTTATGCTTCTCCAGAAAAGTCAAGGGTTTGGGAGTCACTCAAACCAGAGCGACCGCAATAGACGTTTCGTAACCTTGCTCGTGTCTTAGACATGTCTGTAGTAAGTCTATTTGTATCATGAAGTTTCTGTAAGTAAAGCTAAATTAAATTATTATCTGTTAGCATTTTATAAGTAGTAGACCAGGAGGCACTGACTACAATTTCTATATTCATAGTTGGCGATGTGTTGATATTGTGACGTTATAGTTTTCATAATGTTTCTTCATAGCTCTTTATATTACAACTACCTGAAATCATCCTGCGTTGCCCGGGTTTTCCTTTCTGTTTCTATTTTTAATTAATCCGGTTGTTAGGCTTTTCGGAAATCTCGGAAACCCAATTATAGATAACCAAAACAATTATCTTTACTAAGCTTTCCTTGTCCATAAAGATGAACTTTTACATAGCGTCACTTACACGAATTAATGAACTTCTTAGCCAAATGCCTGTCAGGGTCAACTCCATTTAAAACAGCTATAGATCAGGCATCGAAAAGAAAACATTTCATCATGTGCCTTATGTTTAACTTTTTTTAATATATACATACTGTATTTATTTCTTTTTGTTTATTTATTTATTCTGGTCAGTGTCGGCTCCTGCATATTTCTTAAGAGGAGGAAAGAAATTAACAGCACTAAATGACACCTTCTTGAATGAAACATGCTACAAATTAGCCTACATGCATACATGTAAGGCCAGGTAGTGTTGGGGTTGGCCTTCCCTTCTGTATAGCAATAATCTGTTCTTGTAAACTGAGTTTCCTAAATTGTCCAAAATATATTATGATTTCACTTCGATTCATTGTTGAATAATTGCACAAATTAACAATTATAAGGAAATTCACAACCTCGTAGCATTTTTCGAGCACACTACAACATCACACGTGTTGGAAGAGACTAGCTACTAACTCGTAACCGGAACCGTTTTACGGAAAAATGGAAATGGGAATGGGAAATAATCTGAGGAAAGCGAGAACACTGCACCCACCCACGTGGTCTGTATTGCCACATGTACATTTTACAAGTTCAGTATCATATACTTTTGAAGAATGTCAGTTCTTGTAAAGTCATACTATCATTTATTATTATTATTCAAAGCTGCCGGTGGCCGATTAATTTTTTATGTTAAAAATGATGTAGTTTGGAGTACTTACTTTCAGTTTCAAATATATTTGTACAAAACTGACAACTTGACTGTTGCCCTGTCTAGTAAACAATTAATAGAAGTGAATTTCAGGGGCCAACTACGTAAAACTATTTCCTCTTTGTTTTACATAAACCAGACTTTAACTTTCAAATATCCACGAAAGTTTCAAACCATGAATAGTAGCCTATATAAAGTGCAATGAATAATATTTTTGATTTATAATTTAAAAAAAAAAGTTTACATGGTGTCTTTCATAGCGTTGCGTTAAAACTGTTTTTGTTGTGTCTCCTCCTATATGTGTTATAGTCCGGTTGAATGCAACATCGTTAGGTGGCAGCGGTAGCGAGCTTGCTGCACGACCAGTCGGTTTCTATTTCCCGCCCATGACTGATTCAGAGGAGGATCTCCTCCCTCTCCGTTCATTTACTTGCTTTAAAACTCTGCTTTTTTCTCTGGCCGCTAGTGCGCTGTTGTCTATGTGTGTTAACTGCAGTAGAGGAGGAATGGAGTGCCTTTCCTCTACACAGACAATCTCGCATCTTTCTCACAGTTTTCTACGGCACATGAGCGCGCGTCGTTTAAAACTCGATCAACCGAGTTTTTCTTATAGCTGTGAACTTAAAAATTATCGAATCTTCCTCGAATTTCAAGGCACATATTTCATTTGGTATTTACTTTCAAAAGAAAAAAGTGTGAGGAGGACGTTCCTCCCTTCCCTCCCGCGAGGAACCGCCACTGATTCTGGTGAAGTTAAGGTCATTAAGCCTTCTCTTCCACACCGCCAGAAATACAAATAAAATAAAGGACACACGCACGCACACAAACACACACAGACTTTTTATATAATATATATTTTACCGTTAAAACCCGAAATCCGACAAAACCAGTTTCAATTAGTAAAAACTATATTATTACAATGTACCGAAGTACATATGATATTTTCGTGCAGAAATTCTGTGTCATCTTATGATGATGAATGAATGAAACGGAGAAAAATTTCTCTCCGGCACCGGGATTTGAACCCGGGTTTTCAGCTCTACGTGCTGACGCTCTATCCACTAAGCCACAACGGATTCCCATCCCGAGGATGGATTGGATCCTTTCAGTTTAAGTTCCACATCTTGGGTTCCCTCTAATGGCTACCGTTATGCACTGCGTCATAGATGTATGACAGTGGCACATTGTCCACACATGTGCAGAGGTGCACTCGTTATGAGTGACTAAGTGGCCGGGATCCGACGGAATAAGCGTCGTCTTAAATCACTAAATGATTATTTTCCGCATATCATATATTATTACGATGTACCGAAGTACATATAATATTTCCGTGCAGAAATTCTGCGTCATCATATGATGATGGATGAGTGGAACGGAGAAAAATTCTCTCTGGCACCGGGATTTGAACCCGGTAGGCCACTAGAGGGAACCCAAGATGTGGAACTTAAACTGAGAGGATTTAATCCGACATCGGGATGGGAATCCGGTGTAGCTTACTGGATAGAGCGTCAGCACGTAGAGCTGAAAACCCGGGTTCAAATCCCGGTGCCGGAGAGAATTTTTCTCCGTTCCATTCATCCATCATCTTTGTAAAAACTACTTTTAAAAATGTAGATAGCATGCGAATTTTCAAGAGATATAGAGTCAATGACAGGTTAGGTTTGATTTGTTTAGGTTTATGGTTTTCTTTAGGCTTTTAACAAACAAAAAACGAAGACATTACTTACAACAGTGAGAACTGTATTTATTTGTAACAAATTAAACTGAAAATGAAGAAAATTGTTCGGTTATAAATGGAATATTTGACACAACAAATTACACGATTTTCATTACGAGTAACAGTGCGTTTACAGAATTTTAGTCAACCCTGTTAGAACAGTTGTTCTTCCTGCATCTTGGAATAATGTAGTTAAAGGAAATAAGACAATGAAAATCGCTGCATGGCAAATATTACCCAATTCGCAAGATGCTTGAGAAGCCAGTAATGTTAAGAACTTCCCTTCTTGCTCCGTCGTCCAGAAATACACTAAATAAAAACAAGAGACAGAGAACAATAAAACGTTTGCGTGGAAGAACGGCATTTCTTGCACTAATGCCAAAGGTTCGTAGTCCAATCTTGCAACAAGTATGAGAATAAAAAGAGCATCGTATATTTTCAGTAATGAATTTTTATCAATTTATTTCTTTGAAGTTTCAGAGTGAATATCGCAATAATGCCCCATATTTTCTTAGGGCAATACAAGAATTACGAATCTAATAATATTAGACATTAACAGAATATGTTACAGTGACCTAAAACAGACTTCATGAAATACTTTTTTTTACTAGCAGTTGGGAGTAAAAGGACACAATGGTATTCACTTAGTTCTTCTTTTCTTAAAATCCCATTTTATAGTACATTTTATAGTTCACGGATCAACACATCCAAAACACTCCTAGCTTTTAACTCAAAATGTTTATGCTTTCTTTATTGTACGTAAGTATTTTTATTTCATTTTCCCATCACACTAAATATAAAGGAAAAGCAGTTCAATATAAAAGTATAATACCCAGTGGCGTAGCATGAAATTTTGAGCGGGGGAAGCTAACTAAAGTTGTCTTTCATGCAATATGAGAAAACGTATTACAAAAATACAGTCTTAAATAAATAGTAGTCAATTTCAAGTCAGCAGTCGAAGATTGGTTGGAACATCGTAAGTAACACCAATAAGGCATGACCTGAAATGAGACGTAATAAAATATGATTTCACGGTTTACACATATCTCTAACAAATAGACACGTGTACGTATAACATTAGCTCACTCCCTGTCATACTTAGAGAAATCACAGTATTAGTATCATTACGTAAGTATGCGTCTGTCTTTTGGTTGTGTCCTTCATTGACAGCAAGGGAGTCGGTCATTTGTTTTTTAAATCACACTTTTGTTCGTAAGTCAGTCTTGATAATACAATTGTCCTAAAAATTCAAGTAAATTAGTGTCAGGAACTGTTATTTCGCTCATTATTTATTATATCAGCCACAATGCACACTAACACTTCAACTGAACACAACTGACGAAAAGGGATAACTCGGAAACTACTTATTTTAAATGTTAAAGCTAGCTTCTTGGAAGCCTTGCGACTAGGGTAGCTTAGTTAGAAAGGGATGGAAAATCTGCGGAGTGGATTACACAGAAGAAACCGGTCTGTTAGGAAGCTGGTGTGTGCAGGCTTCTTGTTTACTGCTGCATCTCAAATCATCCTGAGCTGCCGCATCACAACATTTAAAGCGTAAATATAAATTCTATTAAAATTGATAAATAATTTTCTCCATAAACTGCAGGTTTATTATTAAATCATTATTAACTGGGGAAGCTAAGCTTTTTAGCTTACATTGACGCTACACCACTGATAATACCATTGTAGTCGTTTGTGAACAGATTTTGGAGTATTCATGAAGCGATGTACCTTTCTCAAAAGAAAGGATAGACCGACTCTTGGTGGTGGCGGAAAGACTGTGGTCTACAGCGCGATTCACACGATAACATTGCCAGTATGTCCGCTGAGTTAGCTATGTGGTAGCGTATGTCTTCAGACTAGACGGCCCAGGTTCAATTCCCGGCAGGATCAGAAATTTTCGTGTAAAATTACTACCTCGAGACTAAGAGGTGGCACAATTTCTAATCACTATAACTGTTTTTTTTCTCGAATGATGGGACATGACAGGAGCGTTGCGATCGGAAAAACAACTGAATGTCACATAGCGTGGTAAGCCTGTTGCTATGGTAACGACGGTTGAGTTGCCAAACTTACCGTTCCCACGTGGCGAGTGCTTAATAGCTATTCTGGCGACATTTATTGTGCATACAATGTTAGCATTGGTACGTTTCGTGTTTGATTCTCTGTCGATTTTTGTATTGTTTTCTTACCTTCGCGTTAATTGTCAATGAATGTTTTAACGTTAGCCATCTTAACATCAATTGCTAGCTTCCATCAGCTGACACCGTGGTAGTCCATATTGGCAACATAGCACTGTAGTTCCAAGCTCGGCCGCTGTCATGTCCCATCTTAAAAAAAAACGGGTATAGATTGTGCACCAATATGCCTGGGTTAAATCACAGTCTAGTATATACAGTCACGAAGCTTGAGTTGTTGAGGGTACTATTTCGCATTGTATGTAATGGGGCGATAGTAGCGATCCTAGTGGTTAGCAACTATCTATGGATGCATATTTTCTACATATTGAGCTTCGTGATTGTATATACTAGACTGTGCTTAAATCTCAAATCTCTCCGCAGAGCTTATGAAGAGAAGGCATTTGTCACAGTTGATAGTGATTCGTCCGTCGGACGGGGACGTTAAGCCTGGCGGCCCACTTGGTGCTATTCAACAGGAGTAGGCTACGTGCCAGCTCCGGGTTTCCCCTTCCTCACCTTCATCATCGTCATCCATTCACTACACTACACTTACATATACACTCACCCTAGTACACGACATAACTCACCAGAGATATATGTCATGCATAGCGTGGTTCATCGAAGTGGTGTGCAACTTGAAAATGGGCCACAGTTCTGCCATCTATCAGCAATAAACGGAAGCCAAATCATGCTTGTCTCTCTATCCCGTCTCGGTAGCTCATACTATTACTATTCAAATGTAGTTGTTATTCTTCTCATTCTTCTATGGCACTATGGTCCTTTCAGCATAATCTTGGCCTCCCTAATGATATCTTTTCAATCAAACCAATCCTGTGCTTTCAATATCCATCTTTCAACTTCAGTGGCTCATACTGTACTATTAGTATTCAAATGTAGTTGTTATTCTTCTTTTTCTTCTATGGCACTATGGTCCTTTCAGCATGATCTTGGCCTCCCTAATGACATCTTTTCAATCAAACCGATCCTGTGCTTTCAATCTCCATCTTTCAACTTCAATTTCCTTTATGTCATTTTGGACACCATCAAACCAGCGTAGTTTAGGTCTCCAGCTTTTCCATTGATCCAATTATTTTAGCAGATGATAAACTAAATCGCAACTGTCACTGTATGACGCGGCGTTCGTTACTGGAAGCAGGCGGGAAACACACTACAGTCCGCATTTCACGAGAAGATCCGAGCAAGGAATGCGAGTTGTCCCCCCACTCTTATAACCTATTCCGACACAGAACCGGCCGACCATTGACTGAGGCTTGTTTGTCCCAGTCGGCCAATGACACCACTCCCATCCACCTGCTCCTTCAAGAACGCCGAGTTACTGGCTTACTCTCTCCTCTTACCCCGCAAGGACCATACTCCCCTAACAGGGATCCTCTCGTGGAATTTGGACAGTAGCTGCGCGGGCAACGCGGCAAATGAAAAACCCGCGACGTAACAAATCAGTGTCACTGTAGGTTCTTACCTACTTTTTTCCTTACTTCTAAACTCATAATGTCTTAGATAATTTTCCGAATCATGGTTATAGGCTAAATCATATAATTTAAATTCTGATTAACCTAAAAAAAAACCTAAATTGGACCTTAAGAACTAGAAGAACCTAAATCATAATATGTGTTTTTCTATATTTACTGCGTTTTATATAAATATATTTAGAAATCTCAATACATCTTATAATTTTTACTCTCTTCTGCACTGGAGACTGCGACCCAACAGTGGTCTTCGCCCTTTCAGTGTTTTGTTGTTTTGGATAAAATGACTATAGCACATTTCTATGGTTTAATTTTAATAGTATCGCTCATTTCCATGGTTTTATTTTAATAATTCCTCAAGTTTCCATGGTTTTATTTTAATAGTATCGTACACATCAATGGGTTAATTTTATTTTTTTCTTTAACTATTGAAATGGACAAGATTAGGATATTTAAATCTTGATCACACAACTTTTCACATATATAACTTTTTTTTAATAATAAAAAATTTGCTCGTAAACCGAACAAGTTTTCAAAACACTACACAAAACCATTTCCATGGTTTCATTTTAATATCGTACATTTCCATGGTTTTATTTTAATAATATCTTACGTTTCCATGGTTTAATTTTAATAGTACCATATCGCTCATTTCCATGGTTTTATTTTAATAGATCGCTCAATTCCATGGTTTTATTTTAAAAGTGCCTCAAATTTCCATGGCTTTATTTTAATAGAATCGTGCATTTCCATGGTTCTATTTTAATAGTTTCGTACATTTCCATGGTTTCATTTGAATATCGTACATTTACACGGTTTTACTTTAATAATATACATTTCCATGGTTTTATTTTAATAATATCGTACATTTCCCTGGTTTTATTTTAAAAGTATCTCACATTTCCATGGTTTCATTTTAATAGTATCGTACATTTCCATGGTTTTATTTTAATAGTATCGTACATTTCCATGGTTTTATTTTAATAGTATCGTACATTTACATGGTTTCATTTTAATAATATCGTACATTTCCATGGTTTCATTTTAATAGTATCGTACATTTCCATGGTTTTATTTTAATAGTATCGTACATTTACATGGTTTCATTTTAATAGTATCGTACATTTCCATGGTTTCATTTTGATACTATCGTACATTTCCATGGTTTTATTTTAATAGTATCGTACATTTCCATGGTTTTATTTTAATAGTATCTTACATTTACATGGTTTTATTTTAAAAGTATCTCACATTTCCATGGTTTCATTTTAATAGTATCGTACATTTCCATGGTTTTATTTTAATAGTATCGTACATTTCCATGGTTTTATTTTAATAGTATCGTACATTTCCATGGTTTTATTTTAATAGTATCGTTCATTTACATGGTTTTATTTTAATAATATCGTACATTTCCATGGTTTTATTTTAATAGTATCTACATTTCCATGGTTTTATTTTAATAGTATCGTTCATTTACATGTTTTTTTTAATAATATCGTACATTTCCATGGTTTTATTTTAATAGTATCGTACATTTCCATGGTTTTATTTTAATAGTATCGTACATTTACATGGTTTCATTTTAATAATATCGTACATTTACATTATTATTTTAATAATATCATACATTCCCATGGTTTAATTTAATAATATCGTACATTTCCATGGTTCTATTTTAATAGTATCGTACATTTCCATGGTTTTATTTTAATAGTATCGTACATTTCCATGGTTTTATTTTAATAACATCGTACATTTCCATGGTTTTATTTTAATAATATCGTACATTTACATGGTTTTATTTTAATAGTATCGTATATTTCCATGGTTTTATTTTAATAGTATCGTACATTTCCATGGTTTTATTTTAATAGTATCGTACATTTACATGGTTTTATTTTAATAATATCGTACATTTACATGGTTTTATTTTAATAATATCATTCATTTCCATGGTTTTATTTTAATAATATCGTACATTTGAATGGTTTTATTTTCATAGTATCCTACATTTCCATTGTTTTATTTTAATAGTATCCTTCATTTCCATGGTTTTATTTTAATAGTATCCTATATTTCCATGGTTTTATTTTAACAGTACCGCACATTTCCTTGTCTTTATTTTAATAGTATCCTACATTTGCATGGTTTTATTTTCATGGTATCCTACATTTCCATTGTTTTATTTTAATAGTATCCTTCATTTCCATGGTTTTATTTTAATAGTATCCTATATTTCCATGGCTTTATTTTAACAGTACCGCACATTTCCTTGTCTTTATTTTAATAGTATCGTACATTTCCATGGTTTTATTTTAATAATATCGCTCATTTCCATTGTATTATTTTAATAGTTCCTTATATTTCCATGGTTTTATTTTAATAGTGCCTCACATTTCCATGATTTTATTTTAATAGTGCCTCTTATTTTCGTGGTTTTATTTTAAAAGTATCGCATATTTTCATGGTTTTATTTAAATAGTGCCTCACATTTCCATGGTTTTATTTTCATAGTATCCTACATTTCCATGGTTTTATTTTCATAGTATCCTAGATTTCCATGGTTTTATTTTCATTGTATCCTACATTTCCATGGTTTTATTTTCATAGTATCCTTCATTTCCATGGTTTTATTTTAATAGTATCGTATATTTCCATGGTTTTATTTTAACAGTACCGCACATTTCGTTGTCTTTATTTTAATAGTATCGTACTTTTCCATGGTTTGATTGTAATAGTACCGCAAATTTCTATGGTTTTATTTGAATATTGAGGCAGATTTCCATGGTTTTATTGTAATAGTACCGCACATTTCTATGGTTTTATTTTAATAGTGTCGCTCATGTCCTTGGTTTTATTTTAATAGTGTTGCACATTATTCATTGTATCAGGTTCGCATATTTCCATTGCTTTATTAATTCTAAGCTACATTACTAGGAATGTTATTTTTTAATATTAAGAATATTACGCGAAATATATTAAGAACTTTACGCTTGGAAAATGCAAATTCCTTAATGAAAAGTCCACAATTATGTCAAATATGTCAGCGAATATTAGCGAAATTGATAGCAACACATGATATTACTTCATAATTATATTTTCCAGAAAAAAAAAAACAGGTTTTATGGAGAAGTCCCACGAAGAATGATTCTTTCTTCCAAATAAAGTGTGAACGATTTCGTTATAGAACATACATAAAGATTTCTACATACAGTGACTCAAAGTGAAACTCATACGACATCATAACAATTAGTTATTTTACGAAGAGAAATGTAGGCATTAATACATTTCCACATCTTATAAGCGGAACAAAAGCTGCGTACATTGTATTATTATGTCGCCATTGGTCATTTATTTTATGCCTAAATTTACACAGAGGTCACAGATTTTATACTTCGATATTGGTAAGCATCGTCAAAATAAAACTCATATAGCTCTGGATTCATAGTTGTGAGGAGTTGCAGAGTACAGACGCGTTCAATCAAGTCGTCATGGGTGGTCAAAGACGTCAGTCTTCGAGAGCAGAAAGAAAACTGATGATTTTTCGTTACAAAAAGGGAAAATCTCTCCGATAAAGAGCTAAAATTGTGAATAGGAGTCATGCAACTGTACAGATACAAAAATACACACAGCATTGAACATAAAGCAAAAATAAGCAGAAAAAAAAATTTCAACCCAAGAGAGGAATGTTGGATAATAAGACAAGAAACGAGCGTTGACTTCCGCCGATTTTGGAATAGACACCGACACACTTGAACTGCCAACATAGAAAACAAAAAATCACTACCTGTTCAAGAGCAACACACTCAATTGCTTTCACCTTTATCTTGGCGAGGATAATAAAAGCCTAAACTAACCTAACCTGTCACTAAAATTCTAAACTAACCTAACCTTCACAGATTCGCCTATGCAAGGCATAACAAAAGCCTAAACTACCAGTTTCGTACATGCAAAGCATAAAAAAAAAAAAAAAAAAACCCTAACCTAACCTAACCTGTCCTGTCCTGTCCTGTCCTGTCACAGATTTGCTTATACAAGACATAACAAAACTCTAAACTGCCGTAACCTAACCTGTCACAGATACGTACATAAGACATAATAAAAGTCTAAACTAACCTAACTTGTCATAACACTTCATTTTCTTACCTCTACACACTTCCCTGAGGTATGAAAATGACTTTCTATCCTGCTGGAACATTGCAAACTAGCGTGAAACGTTCTTATTGTCTCGTAAGTTATGTTGGTAAGACAGCTGAAGATGCATATCCGCAATAGGAAAAGATGTCACTCAACGCTCATTTAACTGAAAAATCCAATGATTAGTGCTCCAAAACTTGCTGTGATGGCTGAGGAATATACAAACAAGAAAGCTCATCCTGAAACTATTCGAATTATTTTAAGAAAAAAAAAAACACGCATGGAAGAATAGCTAGGAACAAACACTTGTTAACAAAATTAATAGGAGGAAGATGTTGAATTTCGTTAAGGAGCATATTGAAAAAGATTTCGACTTCTGGAAGACAGTTATTTTTGTACTTGCTCTCATCAGCAAAAATAACTGCCTGTGAAATAAAGTTTGTCCATGAAAGCACTTGTTACCTTAATTTTTTAAGCACCTACATAAAATAGGGAGGGTGTGACGTAGATGTATGGAACATAAAATAATCTGTCCCTGATAGAGGGCACAATACAAAAATTGTTGGCCATTTCTTGATCACATTGTATTTCAATGCTGAATAACTTCTCTAGCTGAAAATGTCACAAAGTAAACAGCCACCATACTGCCACTGCTACCATCACCACCATCACAACAACCACTGCTACAGCTACTCCTGTTGCCCCCATCACCACCATCACCACTAGGATAAAGGTAATGAACTCCTACATTTTATAATTAAAATAAATTATTTATTATGTAACAGAACCAGAAGTACAAATAATATTTACTTACACAATTTTTTACTGACGAAATCTGTTAAGATAAAATTCAAGAAAAAATGTTAACAATACATTTTTGTACTGAAAAATATAATGTCAGTTTACAAACAAAACACATTAAGTCAAAAGTATTACTTCTGAGAAAACTGACAAAACTGAATCCTCAAAATATTATTTTTAGCAAGTTGTTTCTCTTTATGTGTATTTCATTTTAAAATTCTAAGTTATATGGGGTATAAAAAGAATAAGAACTTATTTTGTTCTCCTATACAATTATGTTGGGGATTCAGTTTTGTCTGTACTTTCAAACGCCTTTTCTCAGAAGTAACATTTGTTGTGTTTTGCTTGAAAATCGACAATAATGTCTTCCTGTTTTTTTCCAGAACTGAATATGAATATGAAACTTTACAAATATAATTAAAATTTAAAAATCTGTTAAAACATAACAGTTTATAATATCAAAATATCACTTACGACTATCATGAAGAATTATACATTTAATATTTGATTAATTTGTTATAGAAACAACTTTCCTGTGTTAATGTGCAATTATGGTGATAATTTACCTTAGTTGACTAGTTTCGGCTTGATACGTATCCATTAGCCATCTTCAGATACTAGGTTACTAGGTAAATTACCACCATAGTTTCATATTAACACACGAAAGTTAATACCAAATCTTAGACGATAGAACTCTTAAAAGTGTATAATAAAGATGTAAATTAATTATTTATATTTATGTTAGCGTTAAAACCCGGAATTCGTCAAAACCAGTTTCAACTAGTAAAAACTAGTTTTAAAAAATGTAGGTAGAAATAAAGAGAGTTTCCGTAAGATCTAGACTCAGTGACAGGTTAGGTTTAGTTTGGTAAAAACCTAAATGAACCAAAAACCTAAACAAACCAAACCTAACCTGTCATTACGAAAACTCGCTTCAATCTATCTGCATTTTTAAAACTAGTTTTTACTAGTTGAAATTGGTTTTGACGGATTTCGGGTTTTAACAGTAACATATACAAAAAGATTAAATGTATTAAAGTCCTTATTGTCTCCTTATACTACTCATTTCAGTTGAGAATTTTATTTAAAACTCTTAGATGGAATTTTTTTAATTTTGTTACCATGTAAAGAAATTTAATTTCTCCGACATTTTGGACTACTTACAGGTTCCATACTCATAACTTCGCCCGAAATCAAAAAGGTTCATGTATTCTTTTCTCTCGGATTTCATAGAAAATATTGCATCATATTACATTAAAATTTTTTACCTTCAATGAATTCGGCTGAATTTTATTATAGTCGCGTCGCTGTTATTTCCGGCGTGACTCCTCCTCTTTGGTTATGCCCCAGGAACTGAAGGCTCTATAAAGTCTAGGTAGGTAGTATCGTTCGCCATTTTTGTTCTTTCGTTGCCGAGTTAGACAAGGAATCTATTTGCAGCACCATTAAACATTATCATGTCGTAGTTCCTAGGATAATAAATGAAATGCACTGTAATTGAGCAAATAATTGAGTGGCAAATAACGTCCTCGTGTGCTTTCTGCGAACGCTAACGAAAGAGCCAAAATGGCGGGTGATTATATTAAGTATTTATCGAGCCTTAGGAAGTGCATAACATCAGCAGCGAATGACAAGACGCACACGTTTAAATGTAGCTGACCTGCAACATGATTGGCTGCCGGAAATAAGAGTGACGGGACTATAACTATATCTGCAGTGACTAGCATAATAATTATACATTTCAATCTGACATAACATATCCGTGGCAAAAGTGCAAAACCTCGTAAGTCCTGGGAAATAAAATTATTTGGAATGCAATAAAACTGTTCTATGTTAAATTTGTTTGACATAGGCTACATGATTCATAAACTTATTTTACACTCATTTCACATAATTTTACGATCATACTATCTTTGTTCTCAGAACTTACATGAGGTTTTACATCTTTGCCAGCGATACGTGAAATAACTCACTATACATCGAAAGAGAGTCTACCCTCAATGTTTGTAATAATAGGAATGAAACTGAAAGACTCGAGTTAATATCAACATGTTGGCATTTGCACAATTAATTATGTTCATATACAGTTATCACAGTATACATCCCTGTGTAATAAAATATGAGAAGAATGGAGTGTGTGAAATGCACAGACAAAATAAGAAAGAAAGCTGTGCCAGAAAGAGTGGGTGAAGAAAGAACAATGCTGAAACTGATCGGGAAAAAAGAAAAAAAAAAAATTGGCCGGGTCACTGGCTAAGAAGAAACTGCCTATTGAAGAATGCGCTGGACAACATGGTGAATAGAAGAAAAGTTTGGGACGGAAGAAAATATAAGATAACATTAAGATAAATTGAATCGTAAGAGTAGACTGAGAGGAAGGCAGAAAATAGGAAAGATTGGAGAATGCTCGGTTTGCAGTGAAAGACCTGCCCTTGAGAAGAATACATTGAATGAATTGATACTCTTTGTTTATAATGTACCAGTGTTAAGCGAAACAAAGTTGGATTTTGAAATTGAATGGCTTCTTATTAAACTTTAACTAACGTGGTGCAATAATTGAGACACCAATAACGTGGTGAGGTCCAAAAGATCGCTGATGATTAAGTTATAACAACATTAATATTTTGTATTTTAAAAGAAATTTTAATATTGGGTCCATTAGAGAAGTCTATATGGAGCTGAAAATGTAAATTGGCAGGAATTAATATTTAACATACTTAGACTTCAACAAACAAAATTTGATAACACAATCTCAAGGGAAAAATGGAACTCTCTGCATCATAATCCACAGTTAATTCCCGATTACCACGCAAATCGTCTGTAGCTGCATTTAGATTGGCAACAGACCATGACTGTTTGGCCAAGCACCTGCATAGAATTGGAATATATCAGTGCCCTAACTGCCCATTGTGCACTCTAATCAAGAAATGGATTCGAAACACCTCAAAATCTGTGCTTCAGTGGCTGACCATGACAATATCTTTGAAAAATATTGGAATGCAAGAGGTCAAATGACTTTATTGTCAAATGCTTGGCATTAGAAAACAACAACATTTAATATTCAATGCAAAATAATATTTAAAAATCAGCTTACAAAAACTCTAGTGTTAAATTCCTATACAAACACACATAGATATATGACACTATGGAGTAATGAAATAAGAAAAACTAAACATACGTATCTCTTCCCAATGAACCCAGGAAAAAAAAAAAAACATTCTAACCAAAAACAAAAACACTTGAAAAATGAAAGTCTTCAAAGTTACAGATTTTCTACCATAACAATTATTACTTCCAGGCAGATCGTCATTTGCTTCTTCATTGTTGCCGGAACCTATGCCAGTTCAAAGTTCAAGGTCATCTTCATTTTCTGATAAAGCCTGTTCCGAAGATGTGTCATTTTCACTCGAACTGGGAATTATCTCATCAGGACCATTATCACAATCACTGAAGTCTGATTCATGTAACCAGTCAAATACAGCTATTTCACAATCCTTACTCAGGGATCTTTTTATTCCTGAAGGACTCGTTTGTCCATACTGTACATGACAGCTACTAAAAGAAGCCGAAAATAGTCAAAAGTGTGGGCAGAAAAAACTTACCGAAACAATGCGGTGCGGTCAAAATGACCCCAAATGGCTTTTCCTCTGATCTTACTTACGTTACAGGAGCTCTGGATCAGTACTTCATACTTCGGCAGTCAATAACTAAACTCGAAGCTAGTGATACAGTCAAGCCTATAAAAGATGGGGGAGGGGGACATTTACAATAATTGCTACAGCGTGCAGCCTCATAGACCACACCACGTTAATTAAAGGTTAATTTTACTCAAAACAAAAATATATTTGTATATCAAATTAACTCAATTGCTTTATGAATACCAATGTGAGTAATTTTCCAGATGTTCAAGTCAATCAATTATTAACTGCATATGATGTAGGCTACAAAATTTTATAATTCTGGTACAAAGTGAAAGATAATTCTGTCTAAAAGGGATGTTATCAGCACCAAGATCTACAATCCACCTAACTACTTTGAGTTATGTTTCTTATAAGTTTTAGTTATTTTGAATTGTCATGCAATTGCCATCATGATCCATGCTTCAAAAACTAAAACTACCTTTTATCTTCTATGCTTACATTCAAGCTAACAATTTGTCTCACAAGGGAAGGGTTTTGGCTCGAACAGGAATTTCGTATCCAAAATTTGTATACAGACCCATCTTTAAATCTCTGTAAAGCTCCCAAAAGCATTCGTTTGTGTAATGTCTGGTTTGTCTGTTAGAGCACTGTACAAGTTGAGGGGTGGGGAGAGCACTGCACAAGTTAAGGGGATGGGACACCTTACTCGTAAGCATAGCACTAGCCTAGAAGCTAGTGCGAGTGGTAAAGTGTCTAAAGCCCATTTAAGAACATTTTTCTCCAACGTTCTGTCTGAAAATATTGCAGCTAATCAAAAGTATATACTTTACAATGTCAGTTTTTTATTTCCACCTTTGCTTATCTTATATATTTGGATTTATATTAACGTTTTCGATACGCAGTGTGTATCATCTTCAGATATATATGTCAGTATGTGTTGTAAAGACCTAGCCTCTTATTATGTAATGGGTTATTCACGTGCTTGTGACCTATCATTGTTTCTTAATAGCTACAATTACTATAAAATGTATTTGATACAGTGTGGGGTTGCTTGTTGTGATTTTGTTAAAAGTCTTTTTTTTGAAAGCACACATAGGTAAATAGAAAATTATGTTAAAACCAATATTATGACACATAACTATAAACAAATAAAATATACACTATAAAACACTGTAAACACTGTGGCACTTTTATCATGTTATGATTGGCTGTGTTAGCCTGTTATGTCGTAAAATTGGGTTGTTATTACTGTTTCTTGGTTAAAAAACACTGTCTTTCTGACGCACTTTCACTGATTATCTGTAGTATGGGATTGTATGCTGTTGGAGTTTTTGGAGTTTTTTTAGGCTTATTATTTTTTGTTGTTCCTATTGACTACTGTGAAGATCATTGATGCTTTAGCTGTGTGTAAGTTCTTAGACGTATATAATACAAGATATTTTTGTTGGGTCCGTATATCTAGTTCAGCCGTGCGTGTCTGCAAACAATTTACATTATATTAATAGGTTGAATTAAGATGGTTCTGTTAAGTTGAAATTTATCTCGCGTCAAACTGATGCGTGGAAAAGTACTTACAATTATAGCTGATGTCGGGGTGTTCCTGTGTGGTGCATGGCTGAGACTAGAATGGCGGGCTCAATTACAGTATTTTCTTAATGTACGTCATCTGGAATAGGAAGTGGAGGGGGTATTGGTGGGACCCGTGTGGTTGTTGTGTATGTTTGTTTTGGCGGTAATAATTTAAATAGGTTAAAAAGTGGGTTATTTGTATTGGCTATTTGTTCGTTGAGGAGGGGTTTTCCTGAGTTAAATTCTTTTATAATGTGGAATTGTTCCGCGGTGTCTATTGTGGAGTTATTTATGATTTTAAATATTTTTAATGTGTCATTTATATTTGTTAATTCATGATTTTCCTCGATGAGGTGCTGTGCAAATTTGGACTTGTTCCTATTGTAAATGAAATCGGAAGTGTGTTCGCGGTATCTATTCCAGATGACGTACATTAAGAAAATACTGTAATTGAGCCCGCCATTCTAGTCTCAGCCATGCATCACACAGGAACACCCCGACATCAGCTATAATTGTAAGTACTTTTCCACGCATCAGTTTGACGCGAGATAAATTTCAACTTAACAAAACCATCTTAATTCAACCTATTAATATAATGTAAATTGTTTGCAGACATGCACGGCTGAACTAGATATACGGACCCAACAAAAATATCTTGTATTATATATGTCTAAGAACTTACATACAGCTAAAGCATCAATGATCTTCACAGTAGTCAATAGGAACAACAAAAAATAATAAGCCTAAAAAAACTCCAAAAACTCCAACAGCATACAATCCCATACTACAGATAATCAGTGAAAGTGCGTCAGAAAGACAGTGTTTTTTAACCAAGAAACAGTAATAACAACCCAATTTTACGACATAACAGGCTAACACAGCCAATCATAACATGATAAAAGTGCCACAGTGTTTACAGTGTTTTATAGTGTATATTTTATTTGTTTATAGTTATGTGTCATAATATTGGTTTTAACATAATTTTCTATTTACCTATGTGTGCTTTCAAAAGAAAGACTTTTAACAAAATCACAACAAGCAACCCCACACTGTATCAAATACATTTTATAGCAATTGTAGCTATTAAGAAACAATGATAGGTCACAAGCACGTGAATAACCCATTACATAATAAGAGGCTAGGTCTTTACAACACATACTGACATATATATCTGAAGATGATACACACTGTGTATCGAAAACGTTAATATAAATCCAAATATATAAGATAAGCAAAGGTGGAAATAAAAAACTGACATTGTAAAACATTAAGCTTATCGGCATCCCCAAAATGAAACTAAAAGTATATACTGTTGTGTGAGTCATTGAATGCGCACAAAGACGCAACCTTAACAAATGAATCATTCCAAGGCTAGGACATGGAATGTATGATCATTCCACCTAAAAAAAACTAAATATATCCATCCTCTGAATATCTATTTCTTTAGACAATACAAAATATATGCTCGGAGGATAACACATTACATAAGGACTCTTGCTGAGAATCCAGAACTTAACTTGGGAAATCGACTGTTTGTAATGAAAATGCTCTCTGTTATTCATAACCAGTTGTCTGCTCCAGTATACCGCCCTATGCTTCGGTATTCCTGGCAGTCAGCAGTTCCTGGTGAAGCGTGAACAAGTCTCGGAGTTCAAAAATGTAATTCAGGTGGCATTTGATTTTTCAGCACTGGAGTGTGGTTCAGAAGATTGTTCAGGTGTTGTTTCTGTGTGTTGTGCTTATTGCTCTGCTCCATGCTGTTTCATGCATTTTATAGAGAATCCTCATGTAAATTTTTAAAGAAGTGTATTGACCAATACCAACCAAACGGAGAGTTACACAAATGAATGCTTTTACGGTCTTCATCGTCATTGTGAGGTAAGCGTCTGTACAAATTTTTAACCAAAAATTCCTGTTCGAGCCGAAACCCTTCCCTTGTCAGTGACATGATTGGTTCAGTGTAGCTCTTTCAGCCAACTAGATTCTCACCAGAGAACTATGGTTCCATTTCTCACAGATCCTATAAAAGAATTGCTGTGAATACTTCTGTCCCACCAGTCAACATACTACAATCACTCCAACTATTTTTCATTGTTTTTGAATAGGCTCTATGTTTCAAAGCATTACAAGATAAAAATTACCTCAACAAACAGTGTATAACAAAATATGAAAAAGAACATCACTCTTGGATTCAAAGTAAATTTAAACCCCTTGAAAATAAATCTTTTCTTGTACCATTTTCTCATATTACTTATTAAATTGGTATAATAAGTTCCGTAGTACCATGAAGATCATTCAATATTTGTATCAAAGTTTTAGATGAACATACTGTCACCAATTTTGGCAGCAAAGGGAGTTGAAAGAGTTCACAGATGGCATAAATTATCACGAGTTTCCTGAAAACAAAGAAAATGACACTTCAGTTACGTAATAATATTCCATTCAATACAGTGAACGTCAATTTATTCACAATATGATTATTTGTTATAGCTGACCATATCTCAGTAGAATTACAAGCAGAACTGACTGAACCAATGGTAACTTCAAGTCTTTCCATGTTCATACACAGAATATAAAGGTTAAATGTTTAACATTTCAAAATTAGAAAAATGGAACAAAGTGATGACTGAGGATGGATTAAAGACGACTGAGAATAAAAAAATATAGTTTATAAGACCACCTATATCTCGACGTAAACATATGGGTGTGAATCCTGGACAATGACTGAGAGAAGAAAGAATAGAGTCCAAGCTGCAGAAATGAGATATCTCCGAAAATAGAGACCAAGGCTAGGGACGATAGAATCCCCGGAATACAACCATTAGGGCAGCATTAAAGGTACTGAGTAGTGCTGTTTACAGTATTTTCGCGTATAAATATGAATATACAGGGACATCATTTTATTTTTACTAACATTTTTAATATTAATCTGGCTATACCTTTCTATTAACGATTGAAACAGGAAACACCTTTTGCTACCTCTTCCACGACTGGAGTAGGTATAGGAGGGAAGAAAAGTAGTTCATCCATTTACGTAAACTAGGAAATATCGCAATTTTGAGTTTTATAATTTTCATTAGGTTTTTGTTTAATCAAAATACAGTACTGTATTAACACTTAGTGTTTTTACTCACGAATTGAGCTATCCATTCGGACGTATTCATTATGCAGTGTATATTATACTGTTACAGCACATTAGCGTACAATATAGTGAATGAAGTTAAATTGAAAATTATCATAATATGGATATTTAAACACATTTTTGAAAATGGTGGCCATTCATTTCGATACAGGCTTCAGTTCTTTTGTGCATATTATCACACTATAGACTATTGTACCTAATTCCAATTACCAGTTTCGTCCTTCGTACGAGTAACTCATGTTGAAATAATTCTGTACCTACTCTATAAAAGAGTACCTTACGTACTGTAAATTCAATCTTCACTTCTGCCCGATCCAAAAAGATAAAATTACTCAGAAATGCTATCTACTGTCCGTTCAAGTGGTTTTGTCGCAGGGTCGTAGAAAGGGGGGGGGGGAAATCACGTGACAGTTAATTACTTAACGAGGCCCTTTTATTTAAGTTATTTTAAACACTTGTGTAATATTACGTAGACGTCCAATTCCTAACAGAAATCAATGTTTTCAGAAAAGAGCTAAGATAGCCCAGCTACTAGACTTTAGAGAGGAGCGAACAGAAGCAGGTGGGGGAAACCGGGATGCGACGTAGGCAAACGGACGACAGTACCTGTGCGAAAATATGATTCAATATTGAAAGCTCTTTCGTCACTGGAAAACGCGAACATATTTCTGGAACGTACTGTACTCACTCAGTACTGCTCACGCGCCCTCGGCTCTGTGTCATGAACGGTTGGAAGTTTACTAGTAGAAGGGGTGGGAGTGAAGTACATTCAAAAACTCAGGTACAATAAAAATTGAAGTAAAAATAAAATGATGTCCCTGTATAACATATTTTTTTTCCTCTGTTTATATTGAACACAGACTAATGTTCTTTGCACCCTGTGACAAATAAATGTTGGGGAGTTGTCAGCTGGCCATAGAAACAAATTATCTTTCACTGTTTTAATATAGACATGGCAGAAAGGAAACTCTATTGAAAAAAGAAAATTTGCAATTGCCAATAGTTAGGAATACCTATTACAAAAAGTTTTAATTTCACACTTTTCAAACATTCCCCCCATGTCAAACACAAATTGTTTGGAAAAATGAATGTAATAAAAACAGTATTTTTTCAATGAACAAGCACAATATGACAAATCCCCATACATTTATTTTGTCCTTTAAAAATACTCGTATGACAAGTCTCTTCACATTTTCACTAGATGAATTAAATATTTTAAAATAGTAGTCCATTCAATTTGAAGAACTATATAGTTTTTTTAATCCAATGCCACCAGGTTGTCTTTTCGACATTTCTGGTCTTCTCTCCTGGCCGTGGCTTAATTGTAACCCACTTCTGAGGTTGGGGCGCCTGGAAGGCGGAGTTACATTACCCCGATGATGTGATAGGATGATTATGATAATGTGGTACCAGGAGAGGTCTTAAATCTAAACTTAACCTAAATTCCAGACCATGGACGAACACAGGAATAATCCCCTTTAAGGAAAAATTCCTGTGCTCTAACCGGAAATCGAACCCAGGACCTCATGAACTATAGCCAGAAGCTCTGACCACTAGACCATGAGGCTGGTCGTACTCTATTTTACAGGAGGCTGAGTGAACCTCGGGGCTGAACTATATAGTTTACATTAGCACACAAAATTTCAGACCTTTATCTTAAGTAGTTTCTGAGTAAACGGTCCCTGAATTTAGAACAACAAAAATTATTATTTTTTCAATACTCTTTTTTTCTGCCATTCCTGCATTAAAACAATGAAAAATAATTTGTTCCTGTGGTCAGCTCACCACTCGCCAAAATTTGTTTGTCACACGGTGAAAAGGACATTAGTCTGTTTGACAGAAACAGAGGAAAAGAATATTTTATATATTCTTATTTATACGCGAAAACACTGAACAGCACTACCCAGTATCCTAAAAGATGAAGTCACTGGAGGAGATTATCCAAGAACAATAGTTGAAATGGTTTGGCCACATACAACGGATGACGACATCGCCTATCAAGGTTAATAAAGTAGGTTAGGGTTGAAGGAGCGAAGACTCTAGGAACACCAAGGAAGACCTGGGAAGATGGCATTAGAGGGGTACCACAGAAGGAGGGATTGTCTGTGAAAGGCAGTCAGTTTAACTGCAGATTGAAGTCTCTTGTATCCTCGACACCAAGAGTTACCAGATGAGCGGATTAAGAAGACTGTGAAGAAGAAGAGAATAAAGCAATAGCGAAGAAAATATCAATAAACCTATACTCAATAACTAAAATTAAATTACACAGGAAATATTTAGAATTGAAAATTTGAATTATTATTTAGGAAATGAAGTGAATAAAGATGAGAGAATGGAACATCATATATTATTAGTAGAAGAATATTTAAAAGTAAGGTATCCCCCTTTATACGCCATAAAGGCGCATGGGGGCATGGAGGTAGAGTTTCATCCCAGCACTTCATATTGTGAGTAATCATTCTCTTAAGGAAAACCTTTTCTCAATTGATAGATCGGGGAAAATAATTTCAGTACAATACAAATTACCACTACGGAAGTGAATTAAAAATCCAAACAAAAATAATTTGTGAGGCACATGTTCATTTCCACCACCACCGCCACCGCCACCACCACCACCACCACCATTGCTACACTACCACTACCACTTACCTCTACCATGATGTCGTTCTTTTTTGTCAATTAACGACGCCGTATCAACTACTCAGTTATTTAGCATCGAGATTGGTGACAGCGAGATGAGGCCTGACATTCGCCTTATGGTTCGGGGAAACCTCGAAAAAAACACAATCAGGTAATCAGCCCAAGCAGGAATCGAACACACGACTGAGCACAACTCCGGATCGGAAGGCAAACATCTCAGCCAACTGAGCTACATCATCACCATCAATAGTATCAATCTCAACATTAGTGTAAACATCTCCAACATCAATGGCAACAATCCTCATCACTCATCAAATCTATTTCCTAGAGGACAAGTGACGAAGAAATAAAGGAACTCAAATGTTGTCTGGCTTTCAATAACATTTAATAATATCGATTTTAGTGTAAATCTGTAAACTGGATTTCTAAGAACATTTCATATCTTTAATTTTAGTACGGCATGAACATATATGTAGGATGGAACCAACTCGCATTCCATACCGACTACACCATTATAAACCCCAAGGGAGAAGACGAATCGGACGCCCTAGAAAACGCTGGAAAGACCAATTTTAATATTGCTATGGAGACGAAACGGGCCAATGGGCCCAAATCGTATTGTTGATGATGATGATGATGATGATGAATTTTAGTATCTGTATAGTAAGGCACTCAGAAAAATACCTTATTAAAAGTTCAGGCGAAAACATCCCACTTGTGCCCCCCTTTAAAATATCAATGACTGTACACAGGGATGCAAAAGAAATTCCGAGGGGAAGTTGCCATCCATTTCAAATATTATCCTGTTACGAGAAGTTTGCTTAGGAAATAGAAATTGAGATACACAGAAGGCATTGCATATAAACTCTATCATTGCTATCTTACCATTACATCATTCAGCTTGTTCCTGTACGTCTTCAAAAAACTATAAATTTTATATTTTTATATTTATATTTATAATAAAACTGATACTTTTTTTGTTAATAGAATACGAAAGGTAACTGGCTGTATATATCGATTGTAACAATGACAGCATCCATGGATAATAAGGAAAGCTATGGAATAGCATATAAACTGCAGTTTCACTATTTTCGTGTAGTATTTTTATTAATGTTGTAAAATAAAAGTAGATCAATAATTTAAATTCAATTCATATTAAATAATAATGTCAGGTGAAGAATACAATGCGTGCAGTTCTGCGTTGTGTAACTTTCTCCATTCTCCTGTAACTTCATCCCTCTTAGCCCCAAATATTTTCCTAAGCACCTTATTCTCAAACACCCTTAACCTATGTTCCTCTCTCAGAGTGAGAGTCCAAGTTTCACAACCATACAGAACAACCGGTAATATAACTGTTTTATAAATTCTAACTTTCAGATTTTTTGACAGCAGACTGGATGATAAAAGCTTCTCAACCGAATAATAACACGCATTTCCCATATTTATTCTGCGTTTAATTTCCTCCCGAGTGTCATTTATATTTGTTACTGTTGCTCCAAGCTATTTGAATTTTTCCACCCCTTCGAAGGATAAATCTCCAATTTTTATATTTCTATTTCGTGAGCAGCCTCATGGTCTAGTGGTCAGAGCTTCTGGCTATAGTTCATGAGGTCCCGGGTCCGATTCCCGGTTAGAGCACAGGAATTTTTCCTTAAAGGGGATTATTCCTGTGTTCGTCCATGGTCTGGAATTTAGGTTAAGTTTAGATTTAAGACCTCTCCTGGCACCACATTATCATAATCATCCTATCACATCATCAGGGTAATGTAACTCCGCCTTCCAGGCGCCCCAACCTCAGAAGTGGGTTACAACTAAGCCACGACCAGGAGAGAAGACCAGAAATGTCGAAAGACAACCTGGTGGCATTGGATTAAAAAAAAAATATTAAATAATAACGTGAACATGTTATAAAAGTCATATTTACATGTTTTTTAAAAAACTATAAAAAACTAATCTCAGGAAAATACTTTTCTACCTCGCATGTTTGCTGAAGTCCTCGGAAAACGACAGAATTTCGTATTGGTATTTCTTTTTTAGCCCAGTGTACATTTGTCACTTCACTCTTTATCTGAAGAATATCTATCATTCATTTTATACACTAATGATATCAAATCGTTCTAAACATAATCAATCTTCTTAATGTATCCAGCTGTTTGCTGACAACATAAAGTCCACTGTAGTCTATTCAGTTTTTGTTTTTCATAATAAATGAGGGGTATTTTGATCGGTGTTCATTATAGATGCCTGTTGCTAGTAGCCAGAGTTGGGGTGTAGTCAATATATACTGCAGGGCTGTGTCTTCTGCAACTGGTACTTCTTTTGTGGTTTATGGATGGACAGTATAGAAGAATGTGTTCCAGATCTTCATCATGATTATTACACCACAGACAAGTAGGATTATCAGAAAGATGAAATCGGTGTAGGTACAATTGTATGACAATGTGACCTGTTCTGGCACTTGTTAAAAATGTTTGAACATGTCTGGGCAAGTTTTGTACATTTCCAGGTCATCTGGTTTCTCTCTAAACATAATAGTGAAGAGAAAGATTCAAGTCATATCCCATAGTGTTTACCAACAAAGTTAATATGGCTCGTAAAACATGATATTAGAAATATAAAAATGTTACTACTTACGTTGATTGGCATCTGATTTGGCGATTGGTTGTAGGCTCTAGGAATCTGCAAACTGAGACAACACTCTGACTACAGCTGTCATTGCTGGATCATTGGTGTGTGTTGAAGACAGGATAATGGAAGCAATGCTAAAAAAGAATAGCACTTTGTCAGTCATGCTTCATAATTTTAATAGTACATTATGCAACGAGCCTATAATGGTAGTAATTAAGACGCAAGTATGTTTATGAAACGAGTGCAAGTGAGTTTCATAATTTTCATACAAGCGTTTTAATTACCATTATAGTCAAGTTTCATACGACTTTTTATGCTCGACCATATTTCTAACTTGAAATTATTCAGAAGTATTCATGTTATTCTTATCTGGCTGAGGAGCGGAACTGACCTTGTACAACAGCCTATCTCGTAAATTGTGAGATGTGCGCAGACGCGAAAGTATTGATTTTCTCCGAGAAACAAATGTCTAGTTGTCTTTCGATTGCATATCCGAGAATAATCGATACTTGTGCTTTCATATTGTTACAATGCTATTTTCTGATTGGTGGAACACCTGAACTTTAATGACTAGGTGTACTTCCATGAGGTCCATTAAAGGGCTGCTACCAGGTGTATAATTACTACATTTCGGCATGGTCGAGCATAAAAACAATTTCTTTTATTTCTACATAAAAGTTTATTTTATTATCATGGCATATTATATTCCTACGCCATATACGTATTTAGGCTTACTTTTGGTTTAATATGTAAAATAACAATTCATAGATAACAGTATAGTGTTTGGATAATGATTGAAAGTAAGTAATGATCTTTTAAACCATTTATAGCAAATTACCAATTATTTCTGATGTATAAGTTACGAAAAGCTTTGCCTTACAAGTGAAAAGAAGATTTATAGGGAATTTTCCTGGAGTCAAAGTTTTTAGTTGTCTTGCAATGCTTAATCTTATTAGAAAATTTTGAGAGAATGTAAATGTACAAGACAAAAAGTGTAGAAGGATGGAAAATTTATAACTCAGGAAAACGAAAATAAAGTAACAATTTGTGTACGTTTTTAAATAAAACTATGTACCGTAAAATGGGGTAACTTTGCACCATTTTCTAGTTAAAAATTTGTTTTCAGTCTGTACGTAGTCTTTAAATGTTTAATTTTGAGACGGACATTTATTTTATACGTTCTAGGGGTATGCAGGAATATATTTAGCCAGTCATATCTTCGAAAATAAATGTATTTTGAAATTTATAATCTGCCAAAAATTGGTGCAAAGTTACCCATAGTGGGGGGTTACTTTGCACCACCAGAGTTTTAAGAGGTATGGTGCAAAGTTTGCCACTGCTGGTGTTACATTACACCATACACGTGTTAAATAATGAAAATATAATGTATCAGGAACAGAAAAAATGGAAACACAGATTGAGAAACTGCTATAAATAGTAACATGGACAAAACTTTTTGAAAAAACTACACAAAATTTCAATATTAGTGATCACATTCTTCTAAAATGTTGTTTCAAAAATATTTTCAGTTCTTTTGAATGACAAGTCGAGATAACAGCACGTGAATAACTGTAAAAAATTATACCTATTATTTTGTGTCGAGTTCTGGAATGGAATATAAGCAAGCCCCTTCTTGATACTTTCATGGGTGGTGGATTTGGTTTCCTCTAAAAGCTAATTTATTCTTGTCATCTGAGGTGTCATACTACATCAAACTGTGACTAAATATTCGTCTATTCCGTATGACATTTCCATTATGTCTTTACAGCTTCTAAGCATGATGTTTCCACAAGTGTTCTATTGTTTCTTCCCAACATGTGGAACATTTCTGCATTTTAATACGTTTTTCTCCCTGCATACTTTATACCTTTCACTTTAAAGTTTTTAGTGCGGAAATAGTAATACAACTCCAAGGTTCTTTACCTGCTCAGAACCACATAGCCACGTATATTTAGAGCACCAAGTACTTTGACATTAGTCACATTTTCGCCTTTCTGGGACAAATTTAATTGGGACTGTCTATTTATTTCAGACTTGAGTTCAGCTTCTGTTCAATGTTAACGACAACAAAGAATTGTATATTATTATGATGTACCGAAGTACATATGATATTTCCATGCAGACATTCTGCGTCACCATATGATGAAAGATGAGTGGAACGGAGAAAAATTCTCTCCGGCACCGGGATTTGAACCCAGGTTTTCAGCTCTACGTGCTGACGCTCTATCCATTAAGCCACACCGGATTCCCATCCTGATGTCGGATAGAATCCTCTCAGTTTAAGTTCCACTTCTTGGGTTCCCTCTAGTGGCCTACCCTCATGCACTGCGTCATAGATGTATGACAGTGGCACAATGTCCACACATGTGCAGAGGTGCATTTGTTAAGAGTGACTAAGTGGCCGGGATCCAACGGAATAAGCGCTGTCTTTTAAATCACTAAGTGAATATTTTTCGCATATCACATATATTATTATGATGTACATGAGGGAACCCAAGAGGTGGAACTTACACTGAGAGGATTCGATCCGACATCGGGATGGGAATCCGGTGTGGCTTAGTAGATAGAGCATCAGCATGTAGAGCTGAAAACCCGGGTTCAAATCCCAGTGCCGGAGAGAATTTTTCTCTGTTCCACTCATCTTTCATCAAACAAAGAATTGCTTTTAAGAAAACTAACAGAATAAAGAGACACATTTTTCATGCCGATAATCACCTTATCTCTTTCCATGCTCGATACAGATTATTAAAAACTGCAGCACAACAATACCACTCACGGGAACGAAACACTGTCATATCGCTAAAATAAGCGGAGCTTTATTAGCTTTATCATAAGTTAAAAGAAATCTGTTTAGAAATTTGAAAAGAACATATAAGAAAAGTTTAATAGATTCCTGTAGTATGAATTACTGTATTTCGTGACTTTTGGGTAGACAGTGTCTACCATGTCTCCCCTGACGCTATGCTGCTGCCAATACTACAACTGTGGACAGTAAAAATACTGCTTACCAGTAAGGAAATAAAACAGACGCACTGTATCCGTGTAGTTAAATACTCACTTTGGATTCCTGAGCAGGCAGACCAATTCTTCTACCCGATCATACACGATCTTTTTGTCAGATTTGTTCACATTTGGTAATCCTGAAGATACATGTGTGCCAACTTTGCGTAAGCACAGTAACACTCTGGGGATGAGGTCCTGGCATCTGCTAGCCAACTGAAAGTAATCAACATGACAATTCTCTAGTTAATTTAATTTTCTAGCTATGTGGTGTACAATAATTAAAAGAAATATAAATGCATGTACAAAATAATATCTGCAGGTCAATTCAACACTTCAACAAATCAAAACAATTTTCATTAATGCACCTATTACATTTAAAATAACTCTTAGCTATCAAATATTCCTTTTTTTTTAGTCAAGCCTAATTAATTTTTCACATCCAATAACCAATGAATATCTGACACTGTACTAAGAATAGTGATCGTATATACATACCTTTGCCAGTGTAGCGCTTGCAATATTGAGCAATTTTAGTGGTACGTTCTTCTCCTGCACTGTCATCACTGCCAACGTTTCATAAACAGTGCATTCCAGAACCTCGTAATATTTAACCAACAGTTCATGGCTGCATTGTTTGCTGTAATTGAACACAAATTAGTCAAATGTGATTCTTTATTATTTATAATTTCCTGGGTAGAAAGTATGACTATTAAATTTGATTTCATAAGATTTATGTATAATTTATTGCACATGCGAACTGAAACAAGATTTTGAAAAAATTCTTTAAATTACATTTGATCAAAAAATATCCCAAATTCCTCAAATTACAACCCCACTAGCTGACTGACAAAGAAGACTTGTGCTGGGTTGCAAGAAAACACACCTATAAATAATGTATTACTCCATTAGTCACAGGTTAAGCAAGCAGTAAAGCAGGAAAAGTTAATTACCAGAATTGCATAAAAATACCTTTTCCAAAGCCTCCTTAGGACTGTACCATGTTACAAAATACGAGTATCTGTAGATGCAGTAACTAATGTTTGTGTCATTATTACAGTTATCTTTAAATAACTTGAAAACGATTAGGGATATCTCAAAACGGATTGCATCATTGTTTTTCTCAGCAAATTTCACATGATTTTGAGTACCTGCATGACTCCCTTTCCTTTTAAAATTTCAAAGCTGCATTAAAAATGGCGGTTTTTGAGAGCTAGAATCGAATGTGTCACTGGTAGAGCATTTGGTATTACAAATACTGGTAACATTTATAGTAATGGAAAATCAAGCATATGGAAGATATTTATATCGTTCTAGACTTTTGATTCACCCTGTGTATTTTTTTCCATAAAATTGTAATGTGGAAGTCGTTATTAACCTATTTAATCATTTATATACATTCTTAAAGAAGAAGAAAACTGGAGGAGAGATTAGGAAGCTACTAAAGTAAATGTATGATTATTGAGTGGAAAAAGGAAATAACTTTTAAAATGTTAAAAACTTGTATACAAATATTAACAAGACATAGAGCAAAGTTTAGTAATAATATATATACTACAAACAATAGTGAACAAAAAAGCTGTAGAAAGTTTTTTTTGTTTCCTGAAAAGTTGGGCTCAAAGTAGTTATTCCCTTTTTCCACTCACTGATTCAAGTGACACAATAGTACGTGAATGAATAAAAAGTGAACATCGGCTGCTACACTGATGTGAGGCATTGCTTTTATTGTTGTCAAAATTTGCAATAAATATAGATTAACACGAACCAGAAAGAAATCAGGAACATTAGTTTTAGTGAGAAAGATAAATATGCCTATTTGTCATTAGAAATAGCACACGAGCGCATTAATTTTATAGAAAAAAAAAAGACAGACTACAGAGCCCATAACCTTGTCGTCAGACAATGAACTAGAGTCTGTAATAAAGAAATAAATAATAACTTCGCTATTCGAAGAATTAATGAATAAAGGAATAAGTAAATAAATAAGTAATTGAATTACCATATATCGATGGCTAATAAGAGATACCTCTATCTACAAAAATGGTAATTCATTTTAACTACATTATTATTATTATTATTATTTAGATTAACTACATTATTATTGTGTTCACAAAATTGAACAGTGTACTACTTGTGTTCTCGTAATATTTTGTTCTCGAATAGAAGATCTTGGAAAGCAGAAACATATATAAGAAGTTTATCTATTTTAAGAAAATAATTTCTAAAACAGTTTTTTTATTTACCTGTAAATGTACAGATACGAGGTATCACTTTTTAGCTATTGATATGAAATATTATTTTGTGCGAGATCGTGCGTATTTGCTTGTTTTCCGCACAGAACCAATACGCGGTAAGTGTGAAATACCACATTCAGTATTCCCAACGTAACACACATAACAATTTCCCTCTTCTTACAGCTTAAGTGCGACATTCATTTTACTGCCTTAGGCTTTTAACATATTATTTTTAGAGACGTTTAACATAGTAATAATTATAAATTGGAAACTTACCACTGCAATTTCACCTAAATTGCACTGTTAATTATTGTTTTTAAATATTTGCAAAAATTAAGTAAAGTCTACTACTCCACGAAACTTATTGCATTCCTGATACAAGTAACATTAAGGAAGCCGTGAAAAAATCAACGAGATTCCAGATGCCGATGTTATTACTGCAATATGTTATATAAATAATATTGTTAAAATATTAAAATGAAAAATAAATCATTACATAACCTTACCGTTTGTTTTAAGTTCGCATTTATAGACTGGGGGGGGAAAAAAAAGACATGTATATCACGGCCTGCTGGAGTATAGTAAACACAGAAAACATTTTACAGCAACAATGTTGAAGAAAGATATTTTGGTGTTCCGAAGTTGGCGTCATTAAACAGAAACCAAGATGGAGATTTCATTGCAACTAATTAGAAATTCGTCTTTCAGTCAACTACGTTTCGCTTTTTCAATCTTTTCCTCGACCATGAAAACGTCAACATACCGCTCTTGTAACGTATATTACTATTAATATCGTGTATATAGGCCTATTATACAAAATATCGCATCCCTGAATCTCATACAGATAACATTATTATGAATCGAAATATATAAACTACTCGACAATACACAAAATGGACGTAAGATGGTTATTTAATGGAGGAATAAATATTATTATAGAAGGGAAATCAGATCTTAAGTTAGTAAACCCTTTAACGGACCAATAACACTAAAGATGCTTCTTGCAACATGTCTTTCGAACTTATTGGTCCGTTAGCGACTAACGAAGGAATAAATGCGTTTTTGCAACCCACCATTAATGTCTTAAAAACTATGGCATATTTTAACTGGTGATATTTGCACATTCTTTGAATAATGCAACTGATCCTCATCAGAAGGAAACTGGAGTAAAGGTTCATCCTGCACGATCCTGTGCCAACATCTGAACTGAAGAACTGAACACCACACATTAGAAGTGTACAGTGCATGTACAACTGTGAGCCTACTAATGGGAACACATGAACCACTTCAGAAATAGACTTTTGAGTATTCCACCATGTCCTGGAACTTGACATTTCCAATGTTTGAGAACTACATAAAGGTTCTATCGCCAGGGCAGATAGGTATGACCAGAGGCATAGGCGCACATTCTGTCCCCACAACTTACAGAGCCAGGGCGTAGCTCCCCGAATAAAATTAATAAGGGGGCCTCCTCTCCCCCCAGATAATTCGAAGAGATATTCCTCGTCTTAAAAAAAAATAATTTATTTCAAAGATGAACTAGGACAGAAGCCAAAAATGGTTATTTCAAATCCATAGAGATAGCCAGCTGTCACAATGAATGTGTTCGCGATACAACTCACAATGTTCCCTCCCTTTCTTTCCCCCTGCATTTGAGATAAGATAGGTGAAACACATGATGTAACGGTGACTCCACTTTTATGTTTATGATCCACATTTTCTCAATTCAGTTCAAATTTTTCAACTATTGTGATCGAACAGTAATGGTCGTAAGTACATATTACCAAGCAGAAATAATAATACAGAATTAACAGTTCATTAACAGTGTATTCTCGGTCCCTTGTCCTTTTTACTTTATATCAATGGGTAGTAAGAATAAAGCTTAAGTACTTTCTCAAGGTTTATACTTTTGAGTATGAGCACTTCCTGTGATTATATACTCGTAACCACTAGAACATACTCATATTCGTAAGAATAAAGACATTCTACCTAATGCGAATATATACTCATCTCTACAACCTTCTTGATCGTTTAAAAGTTAGTATGTACTCGTGTTACCTATCCTCTCTGACCACATTGCACCGTGATGCTCAGTTTTTTTTATAGACTTTCACATGCTGTCCGCATGCTGTAATGGTTTGTGTTTTGCTTTTCATAAATAAATAAAGAAATAAGTAAATAATAAATAAATAAATACGTAAATAATTAAATAAATAAACAAATAAACAAACAACTTGATTAATTTAATAATAAAATAAATTAATTAAATAAGCAAATAAATAAGTAAATAAATAAATGAATAAATAAACATGAAAGAGAGAGTGAATCAGATAAATGATGTTAATAAACAGGAAACAAGAAAATAGTACTGGGAAATCGTCATTACAGGATGTTTAATACAGTTTACAATCAATTTCTAGAATTCCAGTTATGCTAATTCTATTTTTTATTATAGAGAGTTATATATATATAATTTAAAGTTACAAGTAATTGCATTTTGCAATTCAAATTTTACAAATAAACTGTAATTGTTAATTATATTTAACAATACAATCTAACCTTATAATTTGATAGCCATTCATATTTTTATAGGTTATGTTTTTTATGAATAACAAATACGTGTTTAACCTTTTTCACATTCACTTTTGTGAAGCATTAAAGGCTTCTGAAGTTCACGTCTTTTTCTATATTTTTCCATGAGGTACTACATCGTTCATAAATTCTGCTTTTTTTTTTATTCAACTTTAAACTGAACACAAATCAACAAATATTCAGAATTGAGCCTGCTACAAACCATACTCAGAATAACATGAGAACGAACTTATAAATATGAGAATATACTAGCTTTTATTCTTATCAAGCATGAGTATATATTCTGTACAAGATGGACACTTGAGTATATTCTACTATGCTTCCATGTTATGAGTATGTAATCAAAAATGAGTAGGTGCTCAAATGTTTTTATTCTTACTAACAAGAGTATATACTAAAAAAAAGTCCAGTATATACTATATACTCATGTTTATTCTTACCACGGAATGACGTGCCTAAACACGTTTTACACTCTAAATGTTTACTATATGCTGATGGTGTTCAATTGTATAAAGTCATTGACAAACAATAAGCGCTTTTGATCTACAACATGATTTGGATAGACTATACAGATGGAATATTGATGTTTAATGCTTACCTATAATTGGATGACGCATATTCACCTATAGCCCATACTATATGCATATACAACTGAGGAAACTTCTGACTATTATCAAGGATTGATATAAATTCAATTATTTCTGTCTGAATTGTGAAAATCAGTTCAGGACATATCTTCAAAATAATCTTCAGATGATGCAGTATGTTTCTGTAACAAGAAATAATTCATGTATTTTAAATATAAATTCTTTTATACAGGGAAATGAAATTTTACTACAATAAACACGAACACTGAAACAAAGTTATAAAAGGCTTAATGGTTTAATTACATAACCATACATCAGGATCCAAATTATTAATTATATATTCTTCCTTAAGTAAAAGAAATACGGTACTTACAAAATAATGACAATTATTTAATCAGCTAGAAAGTAATTATATAAAACACTTTTCGAAAAAGAAGCTTGCATTTTGTTTCAAAATTACGAAGACACTTACGGAAATAATAATAAAATGTACTCAAGACCATCATTTACAAGTAAGTAGTTGAAAAATGATGTGACGGTTATTTCTTATGAGATACTTACCTACACACAGCTTCTTGATAGCCTGAAACTTTATATACAAGTTTCAATCTCTCTAACATTGCTGGAACGAGGACAACAAGAACTTGTGGATCACACTTGGATTCCACTTCACTAAAAAATGCATCAAGCAACAGAGGAACTATCTGGCTGCAGGTAACAACTAAAGGGTAAGTTGATAGTTCACTCAAAAGATCTAGATACATTCCAATTCTGAAATCAGAGAACACAAAAAACTGATAAAACTGTTAAGTACTCTCGACGTCATATATAGTGAGGATCACATAAGAGTAGTTCCTAAAAGCTAATTTGGCCGTCTCTTCAGTGTTGCCACCTGATACCAGATATCACCAAAGAGGGTAAAATCACAATGCCATGTACAATAATAATAATAATAATAATAATAATAATAATAATAATAATAATAATAATAACAACAACAACAATATACTATTAACAATAACGATGTCTTGCATGTTTACTTATTTATTACATCTCATCCTTATGTTGGGAGGTGTTTTCTAAATGGTTCAATAATTTGTAAAAGAGTAGGCCTATATTTTCCTCCTGAATCTCTTGCACATTATGTTGGAAATTAGTAGATTAATATGATCTAATATTAAAATGTATTTTGTCTGACAACATGACATTCATTGCTTTGACTAAAAGTTCACTATTCACGAGACCTAACCTAAAAATTGTATGCTTAAAAATGCTTACTTACTCCTAATAATTTTGCTATTCTAGTTATAATTACTATCTCCTTATGCATTTCCTAACGACCACTCAAGTGCATGTATCACACCATGTGACTGTTACATTGATTTACACTTATCTGACTATAATCTTGAATTGTAACCACAACGCAATGCAACACATAAAATAACTATTATGTATTAATGTAATTCTGTAATTAATGAATTATTAGTAAGTTCGAATTTTACTAGCTTCCAGTAATCGGCTCAGAAATGTAGAACAATTTGAATATTCAGAATTTGCACTATAGATAACAGCTGTTCCTGCTGCCAACATAACAGTTAGAAAATCACTACCAGTTGTAGTATTTCTCATCGAAATTCGAAACAAAGTTGGCAGAAGACAATTCAACCTTCAAACTAGAAAATCACCATAATCCACTAGCATATGTAGTAATGGGGGAAAAGTGGTTAGGTTTCACCCTTAGGGTATTAAGTAAGCTGATCCGGACTATACAAAGAAAACAATGGAAACAACAAAACTTAACAATACGAGGGTTGTTTGAAAAGTTCACATCCTGACACTGAAATTAAACTAGGATTATTCAGAAACTATACTTATTTCTTCATCCTGAGATTCACACACTTCGTCTACTGGTGCTGCAATGCTGTTATAACCTTGTACTCAGATTCCTCGAGGTCTGCAAAAAAAAAAGCCTTCTGCTGGTGTTGCGATAACCTCATCATTTGACGACAATTTCTTCCAGCCAAGTGAGTTTTGGAAAATAAAAGAAGTCTGATCTGGTGAATAGGGTGGTTGCAGTAACAATTTGAAACCTAGTTTGTGTGGCTTAGCAATTGCTATTACAGATGTGTGAACAGGTACATTGTCGTAATGAAAAAACACTTTCTTCTTGACCATACCCGGCTTCTTCTCGCGATTTTTCCCTTTCAGTTGCCACAGGAGATCTTAATAATATTATCCAGTTATTGTTCTCTGCATTGCTAGAGAGTCAATTATGATTATCCCCTTAGAATCCCAGAACATAGACGCCATGACTTTCCCAGTCCATTAAACAGCTTTTGCTATTTTTTTTAGTAGGTTATTTTACGATGCTTTATCAACATCTTAGGTTTTTTTAGCCTCTGAATGAGATGAAGGTGATAATGCCGGTGAAATGAGTCCGGAGTCCAGCACCGAAAGTTACCCAGCATTTGCTCATATTGGGTTGAGGAAAAACCCCAGAAAAACCTCAACCAGGTAACTTGCCCCAACTGGGAATTGAACCCGGACCACCTGGTTTCGCGGTCAGACACGCTAACCGTTACTCCACAGGTGTGGACTTTTGCTTTCTTTGGAAGTGGAGAATCATTGTGCTTCCATTGTTTCGACTGCTGTTTTGTGTCTGGTATGTAGTAGTGGATCCAGGTTTCTTCAGTGGTCATAAACTATATTTTTCTCGAATTCAGCCAGACATTCTCTCGAAATGTGATATCAGACGTGTTTTTGCTCTGGTGTTAACAAACATGGAACCACCTTGCAGAGGCCTTGGACATGCTCAAGACATTGACTAAAATGTGGCGCACCCATTCAGTTGAGATACGCATAACCTCACTAATTTCCTGCATTTTCAGTTGACTGTCATTCAACATCATATTACGGATATTTTTTACGATTTCTTCACTTGTTGCTGTTACTGGAAGTCCACTGCGAGAGTCGTCTTCCATTCTCTCTTGACCATGTTTCAATAGTGCAGCCCATTTTTTTCATAATCGAAAACGCTGGAGTGGATACCCCAGTGTAACATCCATGTCTCCTTTAATTTCTGTTGGACTCATTTCCTTTTATACGAAATATTTAATGGCAGAACGAAGCTCGATATTTTCCATTTTTGCCAATCTGTTCGGCACACTAACTTCAAAATTAAACGTGATGTAGTCAAAAGAAAATCATGATTTTTTCATGCTTGAACTAATGTAAAATAGCCGCTAATAATGGCAATATTATTGATACGTTTTCAAATGCATGATGTATAATGTGTACAACAACATAATAAATTTCGCCTGTATAAGATCTTGGCAAGACCTGTACTTTGCAATCTCTGGACCATCCAATCAAGTACACTAGGTTGAAAACAGTGAGATCATAACAGGCCATAAGGCCTAATACTTGTACAAAAGAAGAACAAGGAGAAGAATATGTTTGCAGATGTTTTATTCTGCAAATAAGTGTCCACTAAAAAAGATGTTCAAACTAATACCACAGTCTAGTATATACAGTCACGAAGCTTGAGTTGATGAGAGTACTATGAACAATAGACTGTGCCAGTCCTATTTCACATTGTCTGTGATGAGGTGTTAGTAGTGATCCTAGTGGTTAGCAACTATCTATGGATACATATTCCCTACGTACTGAGCTTCGTGACTGTATATACTAGACTGTGCTAATACTATAAGAAACCACTGTATTAGAATGTCACTACTGGAGGGTCATGTGTTGCTCTCCAGTACTGTTCTGATTCAATTTGTGTGTGAGGTGATAAAAATATTGATAACTTATTTTATTTTATTCTTCTTCTCCTATAATGAGAAGTTGCCATAAAGGCAAAGAATAATGAAAGTAATAATTGTAGAATTTAAAATATACTCTTTTTAGCGGGTGGTTTCATGACGATTATGTCTATACGTCTAGCACTCCCATTGAAGGCAAAACCTATGAACCTCTTCGAATACTGTGTAGTCCTTTTTATGCAATGCAGTGGCAATATATGACCTTACAGAATGATGGCGGCTGTTATGGAGGACTTTACCA
Organism: Periplaneta americana; assembly: GCF_040183065.1. NCBI lineage: Eukaryota > Metazoa > Arthropoda > Insecta > Blattodea > Blattidae > Periplaneta > Periplaneta americana. The sequence continues at coordinate 40,501,873 of NC_091130.1, forward strand.
AATGGATAGGAGCCCAAGACATGAGGCAAGGTTTCTATCTTGCTACATCTTCTGCACCGGTTATTGTCTGAACTCCTATCTAGAATGGTTCATATTGGTGCCACATTTGCTGTCATCTTGACCGTCTCTCCACTTGGTGTGTTGCCTTATCCAGGTGTTAGCTGGTGTAAATTCTCGATACAGGCAGACAATCTTTTCCTTTTTGTCAAATTCTTTGTTTCTCTGTGTACTGATATATGCTATACTCACTCTCAAATTATAAATGTATTCGGAATATGTATAAGAACTTTCTTGTGTTAAATATTAACCTTACCTTGTTAACATGTTTCGACCTATTTTCGGTCATCTTCGGAACTGGTCGTTGTTGGTCTGGGACCAGTTCCGAAGATGACCGAAAATAGGTCGAAACATGTTAACAAGGTACGTTAATATTTAACACAAGAAAGTTCTTATCATACATATTCTGAAGTGATACGGTGTTAAAAAGGTGTGTAATCAAGATGTATATATAAATTATCTTTCTGTATTTATATAAATTTAATATCCCTTACTGTAATTTACATACAAATAAAAGAGGTAACACTCTGCTACAAATATTGTATTAGATACCTGTCGAATGTATCCCCCTTTCCACTTTCCATTCTCAACATGAAACTAAACATGGGTCGAAATGCGGGTGTGCGCACGTTCTCCAGCAATGACACCCACTGCGGACCTGATGAGCCGGCAGTCTGATCAAGCTGCAGAACAGCAGGTGCCTGATGTAGACAGAGTGTGGCTGACAGAACTGGCAGGTCAACCAGACTGTGGAATACCTGTGCAAGTAACATTTTCTTCAGATGTTATAACTGTCCAAATACTCACAGATTTTGCCAATGCAAAAGTCACTCCCTCTTTACAACGATAATATTGCTATTTCTATCCTAAAACAAAGAAAATTCCACTCATCAAGTTCATAATTTTGACACTGTTATGAAATGACTATGACAGGATAACAATCTCCTTCCACACCATATTCAGACTGTGTAACAATTACAAACATAGAACAATGGTTTGTTGCAGATCTTTTTATGCATTAATTATATAATGATTTAGCAATTTATAAAGTAGACTTCCTTTTAATGCTTCATATGTTTTTATATACTATGCATACACATTAGGCCCCCCCCCCAAAAAAAAAAAAATAATAATAATAATAATAATAATAATAATAATACAAGGTTGAAGAATTACGGTTTGTCTCATTATTGTGTACTTTAAACATGAGCATCGTGTTATACAGCTGTAAACAAACAAAAGATAACACAATCTCAAGGGAAAAGATGGAACTCTCTGCATCAAAATCCACAGTTAATTCCCGATTTACCACGAAAATCGTCTGTAGCTGCATTTAGATTGGCAACAGGCCATGACTGTTTGGCCAAACACCTGCATAGAATTGGAATATATCAGTCCCCTAACTGTCCATTGTGCAACTCAAACCAAGAAATGGATTCGGAACACCTCAAAATCTGTGTTTCAGTGGCTGGTCATGATAATATCTTTGAAAAATATTGGAGTGCAAGAGGTCAAATGACTTTATTGTCAAACGCCTGGCATTAGAAAACAACAACAAACAAAAGATGTCTTGTTTATTTATTTATTTATTCATTCATATACTCATTCAGTCATTCATTGTCCCATTTATTTATTTATATAATTCACAGTGGCGATTCCTCCATGAAGGATATCAGGATGATTCCACAGTTTAATTTCGTGCCTCTGAGGATAGAAAATATATGTTAACTCCTGAGAAAACATTTTAATATTACAGATTTTGATTTTCATGCGTCCCGACATCTTAATTTCCTTTAAGCTTCCACTTCTGTAGTGAGTTGTCGCCACTGCACAGCTCAGAAATAATTTCCGAGAAACCATCCAAATATTTTACAGCAAACGGAATTTCTAACAGTGAAGTTAGCGGACAGGGGAGAGTGCAGAGGGCGGGGTATGGCTTGAGTTTAACTGTGTTTGAGGATACGACTACGTATTCTAATACTACGTCCCTTCTTTCTGGGTGATAGAGACCCTGTCAGAGACTACAATAAGAATTTTCAAGTACCCTTATAGCCTCCTTAAATGCAGTTCATTGGTCATTGTAAAAGAATACAATAATCGAAAAATAAATAATTTAAAATTATAAATAAAATGAATAAAAAACAAAATTACATAAAAATAAATAAAATAAACACAAGAATTAACAGGACTTTCAGATGACAGGACAGCCGAAAGAATATCTGAAGTTGTATTTTATCACTTAGAAGAATTTAACTTAGCAAGAAATTAATTGCACAAACGTACGACGGAACATCGGTAAATATCAGTCAGTATAATGCCTTAGGAGTCATTTTCACAACTAAAATGGGGAGGAGAATCGAATTTCACTACTAATAAATTGCCAGTTCCAGAATGGTGAGTCAAAGACTAACATAGGCCTACTTGTATTGATTGTGCATGCTCCATTATTATTATTATTATTATTATTATTATTATTATTATTATTATTATTATTATTATTATTATTATCATCATTATTATTATTATTACTAATATTATATTATTATTAATATTAGTTTCTGTCTTGGTTATCAGTCATCAATCTCATATCCTACATACAAAAAATATCACGAGTGGCCAATGTTTATTCATTCACTCATTAATTAATTCATTTATTTATTCATTTGTTCGTTCATTCATTCGTTCATTACTTCGTTCATTCACTCACTCATTTATTTATTTAATAATAAAATGTTGTTGTCTAGTGCCTTGCATTTGGCAATGAAGCCATTAGCCATAATAAAATGTCAAACATAAAATGTTTCATAAGAAAGAGCAAAGTTCGTGTGCAGGGACAGTTCCATTTTGATAAAATAACATAAGTATTATACAAATTATATATAATTAACAAAAATACCTTTGTTGCTTTTAAACTAAAATTTAAAATTCTAATAAAAGGATCAAGTTCTTAAGAGGGGAAGAAAGACAATAACATACTACATCACAAACATACATATTTTGTAGACTAAAATTTAAATAACAGGATAAGATTCTTAAGAAGTACCGGTGCATAAAGATGATAATAAAGTTAATAATAATAATACTCGTAATATTGAGATAATTTATGTATCAAATTTCAAAGTGAAGAAAATTATGGTATAAATACAGTAGTAGTATTTCTTTTAATGATATTTTCAACTACAGAAGTTATTCAGTGTTAAAAATGAAAAGAAATACAAAAAAGACAAATGACTGCCTATCCCCTATCAGGGACAGATTTGTTTACATGACGTAGATCTACAACACAGACTTCCCAGCTTTGCTTCCCTCTCGGAAGAAACCATACTAATAATTTTATTTCTCTCCCTTTAACATCCAACACCATTACCCATGTTTGATCCCACAAACGATGATGACAACAATCATGATAATGATTATGATTATGATGATGATGATGATGAAGAGGAGAAGGAGAAGGAGAAGGAGAAGGAGAAGGAGAAGGAGAAGGAGAAGGAGGAGGAGGAGGAGGAGGAGAAGAACTACGAGTGTTCATTTATTGCAAAACATAATAAGATATCTTGGGGAACATCAGAAAATAAATATTTAAGTGAATTCTACAGATTTAAATTTTAATGACGAATATTTACCTCTACTGATGTGGTTGGAGTAACAAAAATAGCAATCAATTCTACAAATTCTTCAATGAGGCTGGCAGGATGGCAAGCAATAAGTTTCAGTAAATTTGGAAAATATTTTTGAACGAGCTGTTGTTGTAACACTGCCATCTTATCTTGGTTTTCCAAAATAAATGTAACAATGTCAAAAGCAGCTAACTCGGATGAGTAGCTACGATACACTATGTCTCCCAGAAACTGGTTACAAAAATGTTGTGGATTGTACCCAGTAACAGCACCTGTAAAATAACACATATCGATAAATTAATTAATACTTCCACATACCATTAGCATTAATATATCACATTATGTTACACTCTCTTAACTCACCAAAATTAAGAAGGAAACAAAGCACTCTTATAATAATGGAAATATCACGATGGTCAGACTTAAGTTTTTCAGTTACATTGGTCTGTATTCTTTTAACAACTTGCAATATTTGAGAACCTTGATTTGGATCCAGGCGCACTAACTGATTCAATATATCCAAAACTTCACAAAGAATCTGAAAAAAAAAATCGGTCATGAGTTCAAACTATTGAGTAAAATATACAGAGTCACAAGTTCGAACTATTCAGTAATGTTCTTTCTCCACGACAATATTTTGAAAGTACTAGTATGTCAAAACTTCAAAAGTCTTGAACGATTAAAATCCTAGCACTTGATATCATTTTTATGCAGTAAAAATCATTTGTGACCTGCTAGAAAATAAAAAAGCACTATTACCGTATTTACTCGAGTAATAGACGCACTTTTTTCCATTATTTTTGTATTAAAAATCCAGGGTGCGTATTAAATGCGAGGAAAAAATTTTGCGAACACTGAACACTTTGAATAGTAGATTGCAAGGCCAAGATGTTAACATAATACCCAGAAATAAAATCGGCGGAATTATTAGGTAGTTGATGTCTGATCGACATCACTTGACAAAAAGAAATTAGAATCATTCCGGTGTATTAAAGAACTCAGAATTCAGATACTTATCATAATATACAAGTACTGAGTTTGTTTTTGTGGACATGCAGTTAATTTTGCACAATTTTAAAGAACAGCTTTTTGAATATTTTCCAGAAGAAACTAAAAAAAATTACGACAGCTCAGATGGATACTGAATCCTTAGATAGTTGTATTCAACTAGATGAAATTCCAAAAAATATTCAGGAAAGACTCACTAAATGTACCTACTGATGGAATGTTGAAACTATTAATTTTTTCGCAGAATGTAGACCAGTTCTGGATCAGAGGAATGCTAGAATACCTCAAACTTGCAAAAGCAGCTCTTCAATTTCTTTTTATAGCATTTGCAAACTCGTATTTATCTATCCTGATAATAAATGTTAAATGTTATGTTTTATTTAACGACGCTCGCAACTGCAGAGGTTATATCAGCGTCGCCGGATGTGCCGGAATTTTGTCCCGCGGAAGTTCTTTTACATGCCAGTAAATCTACTGACATGAGCCTGTCGCATTTAAGCACACTTAAATGCCATCGACCTGGCCCGGGATCGAACCCACAACCTTGGGCATAGAAAGCCAGAGCTATACCAACTCGCCAACCAGGTCGACTCCTGATAATAATAATAATAATAAATCTGTAGCCAAAATTTTTCTGGTAATTTTCGATTTTCTAAAAATAATTGGTGTTAACATGTATAATTAACCATCCTGAAACCGAAAATAGCTTTTTTGAAATTTTTGTTTGTATGTCTGTCTGTCTGGATGTTTGTTACCTTTCCACGCGATAATGGCTGAACCGATTTATATGAAAATTGGAATATAAATTAAGTTCGTTGTAACTTAAATTTTAGGCTATATGCCATTCAAAATACTTTATTTAAAAGGGGGGTTATAAGGGGGCCTGAATTAAATAAATCGAAATATCTCGCTTATTATTTTCATGAAAAATATTACATAACAAAAGTTTCTTTAAAAATAATTTCCGATAAGTTTTATTCTATACAAAATTTTGATAGGACTGATATTTAATGAGATAAATGAGTTTTAAAATTATAATAACAACGCCATCTAAGGCACTGTACTGAAATAAAAGCAAATGACTTCGTCTATAAGGGGTCTTGGACAACAATCGAAAGCTATTAAACATAGCCTAAGAGAATGTTTCTGTGTTTGTATGAAGTAATATCGGAAGCTAATTAATTGTTTAATTATTATTTCACCATTGGAAAGTGTAGTTTCTCTAGATGGACATAATTCTACAATGTTAGTACAGTAACTTCTGAAACATATAACTTGGCAAGTAATATAAAGTATACATATTAAAACTAAATGATATGTCAATCTTCATTAACCTATGGTTGCACGTAATAACAATTAAGAAACATGTTAAAGGAATTGTCATTGCACCAAATGATTGCTCTCTGGACCAAAATGACCGCATTTTAATTATTTAAATACAATTTAAATTAAGTAACATATTAAACGATTTATCCTTCTATCAAACATGAATGTTCCCTGGATCAAACGTCCTATTTTAATTATGTAATTACTTAATTTTTCGATGAAAGAGTAATGCAACGGAGAAAAATTCTCTCCGGCGCCGGGATTTGAACCCGGGTTTTCAGCTCTACGTGCTGATGCTTTATCCACTAAGCCACACCGGATACAACTTCGACGCCGGTTAGAATCGTCTCAGATTAAGCTCCAACTCTTGGGTTCCCTCTAGTGGCCGCCCTCTGCACTACATCATAGATGTCTATGAACGCAGGACCGAAGTCCATACATGTGCTGAGGTGCACTCGATATGAGTGACTAGTTGGCCGGGATCCGACGGAATAAGCGCCGTCTTAAATCACAAAGTGATTTACGCATATCATATATATTATTTTAATGTACCGAAGTACATATGATATTTCCATGCAGATATTCTGCGTCATCATGCGATGAAAGAGTAATGGAACGGAGAAAAATTCTCTCCGGCGCCGGGATTTGAACCCGGGTTTTCAGCTCTACGTGCTGATGCTTTATCCACTAAGCCACACCGGATACAACTCCGACGCCGGTTAGAATCGTCTCTGATTAAGCTCCAACTCTTGGGTTCCCTCTAGTGGCCGCCCTCTGCACTACGTCATAGATGTCTGTGAACGCAGGACCGAAGTCCATACAGAGGGAACCCAAGAGTTGGAGCTTAATCTGAGACGATTCTAACCGGCGTCGGAGTTGTATCCGGTGTGGCTTAGTGGATAAAGCATCAGCACGTAGAGCTGAAAACCCGGGTTCAAATCCCGGCGCCGGAGAGAATTTTTCTCCGTTCCATTACTCTTTCATCGCATGATGACGCAGAATATCTGCATGGAAATATCATATGTACTTCGGTACATTAAAATAATATATACTTAATTTTTATTTCTAACAGGTGCAGAGGAGCGCACGGGTACGGCTAGTTCAAAATAAGATTTTAGTCTATGATTGCCATGGAAACAAAATTGCTAAATCCCCTTGAATTTTAAAAAACGATATCACTGTGTGTATCGAATATAGAGCTCATATTTGAGAAGTTACTTTGTCAAAAACAGGTACATTTATCGTATTATGTTTTATTTTGTAACTACTGAAACATTTTTATTTCTATGCTTATTGTTGTTTATGTTTCTAAATACAACATAAATGTGTGTTAATAAGGCTTTTTTTTTTTTTTTGTTTATTTTGTAAATCATCTCGCTATCCCCAGTACATTCGCGAACCACATTTCGCCTTAAACCCTCTGGCCTATTACAGCACAATATGTTGAAAGTGTTCCACATTTCAAAACCAGTGAAACTCACAGCTTTTTGAAGTGCAACATCATGTTGTTTGTGAGCTGGTCTGAAGCACTGCTCCACTAGGATGTTGCAGTACTCCCTAACTGCATCATAAAGAGGTTGCCATTCAGCTGTCCCAGTTCCACTCTCAGGCATTGTTTGCTCCAGCCACTTTCTTAGAAGGGAGAATGTATGTACATTCATAACTTGTGCCTTACTGAAAGAACTTGCTGAAATCGACAAGATTTACAATTATGTACTGCACAGGTACTTATTATTTATTACTATTAATATTAATAATTGCTAACAGATTAAGGGAACATGGTGAATACGAAGTATATGAGGAAGTTCAATGTCTTTCTATGGAAGGATCTACACGGCATGCTGACATCATAATAAATGACCGAGATAAAAAACTGGTCTCATTCTTGACCCCACTGTAAGGTTCGAAATTAATGAAGATCAACCAAAGCAAGTACATGAAGAGAAACGCTCTATTTACCTTCCATGCTGTGATGATCTCAGTCACAAAAATAATATTCAAGATTGGAATGTCATTGGACTTATGTTTGGTGCGCGAGGAACAATTCCCAAATTTACATTGGAAATCCTCAGAAAATTAGAGGTTCCTGAAAAGACTCTTCAGACAATTGCATCAACCATTTTAAAATCTTCATTGAACGTCATCAATCATCATCTCTATTCCTCTTTATAATACTCAATGTATATTTTTTCAATAAATTTTTATCGTTTTGATAGCCACCACATCTTGTCGCAGAATATTCTTTTTTTAAAATTTCATTATGTATTTTTTTTAAATTAATTTACATTTTACACATTTTATTTTTTGTTCATTGAATTGATTAGGATGCCGATATTTTAAATCCAAGATTTGGACGGCTATCATTTCGATAATATATATATATATATATATATATATATATATATATATACTATTAATTACGTTCAAATTTCAAATAACATACGCTAGTAACTTTCATTTCACGAACATTAACAGCTTCTTCAAAGGTAAACGATGCTGTCAACATAACAGTTAAAAAGTAACTGCCAGTCAGTACCAAAATTCAAGTTGCCAAAAAAAATACAACCTGACAATCAGAAAATCACTATAATCCACTAGCATATGTAGTATGATAGGGAAAATAGTTAGGTTTCACCCTTAGGCAGGATGCGAATTAAGATTTCTGATGTAGAGGGGATAGAATCCTAGAGAATACCATACATAAAATTATTATCATCCTCATTCAATGCAGCTCAACGCTTGGTCGGACTGAGTTTCCTATTTTGAATCTTGACCATAATAATAATAATAATTCTATCCATGAACAGGCTTAAGATAAGATGTGTAATTCCTAAGTTATTGATTGTTGTCAGCTTACGGGTGATGATAATACATCAATATTATCTTCTTTGCTTACTTTATACTTTATAAAGTATATTGGTATTAAAATAATAAAATTATATTTTGTGAGGGGGGGGGGGGGAGGGATAGAAGTTATCCCTGGCAGGGATTTAATATGAATTTATGAGAGGGAGATAACTTTCCAACAGGGGGGGGGGGGGAATTCACCCATTCCCCCCATCAATTCACACCCTGCCCTTAGGATATAAAGTAAAAATACCTGGACTATAATTGAATCGATCAGAGCTAAAAGGAACTAAGTCAAAATATGCAGTTTTGGGTTATGCAACAATTTGAACAACGGATGTCATGCACATCGAACGGTGGATGAAGGAACTAAGACTTTTAAATATTCTTTTGTCTTCTATAACATAAAAATATAATATTTGTGTTATTAGTGGAATGTTATTTGCTTCTCCTGAAAAGTTGTGAAAAGTGACTTTTAGCTCCGACTGATTCAATTGCAGAATGAACGTGAAAAAAAAATGAAAGTCTCTCTATGGCTGACATTTCCCGCCCACCTCCTTATGGGACTGATTGAATACACCATTGGGCACAAAGTGGAAATGGTTCATAGTGCCATTTCAGTCTGAATATTTCTAAGTAGAATGATTTTTTTTTTCTTTTCACTTTTCTAAAGTCCTGCATTACAATTTTAGATGGTTTTATTCAAACACTAAAAATATTTGTTCGTGGCATTTTCATTCTTTTCCTTATTTACTCTTCAGTTCTTAGGTCACTACTTTTGATTTTAGAGAATTTCTGGTAATTTGAAAATTATAAACATTCTAATTTTAATGATTAAAATTAAGACAACATATTAAAGGAAAATAGATGTGAAGTAAGTATTGCAATGACTTGAAATAAAATGACTCATGTACCTGAATGTGATGGTTCTAAAAGTAACAAAAAACGAATGAAACCTTACATGGTTCCCCCCACGTGTGTTACATGAAGCAGCACTCATATACTGACTTACCAAGTGTTAGGGCAGTAAAGTAATCCCCTGCAGGACTCCCGTCCACTTCAGAAAAAGATCCTGACTCTGAACGGTTAAAAAACTGTGAAGAAGCATTCAAGGATGACTGCGAGTTTTGAAGCCAAATAATCATCTGCTGGTTAAGCCTTGAGACATGGTTTTGAGTCATAATTGTTTGATGTTTTGTTCCAACTTCACATAAAAACTGAAGCAATTTACCATTCTCCTCACATGTGAGAAACTGACCTACCAAAAGACTGAAACACATTTTAAAATTAATACAAAATATACAGAAAATTTACTTTCGAAGTTGCTCTGTCAGTTTTATATTCATATATTAAATAAAATAAGGCTACAATAATAATAAACATATTTCCGATAACTTCTGATTGTTGTTGACTAAAGGTATGGTCACACGTCGCTACTTTTGCTGCGCAACTTTTGTACTGCAGCTGCAAAAGTTGCGTGTCGTGTTCACATGTAGGCCAAAAGTAGCGCACTGCACACTACTTTTCGTGCTGTGCAACCCGAGTGCAGCAAAAGTTGCAACTGGAGGTTGCGAGTCTCTTCACACACAAGACGCTACTTTTGCAGCCACAGTCATGCTGCAGGTTTCCATCTCTGTGTTGACTTCTCAATATATATTTTGTGGCTATGTTCGCATTATTAATAAACTCATGCGAAAGCTTACTATCTATTATTTCCTTTTCTGTCCTAACTAGTATTCAGAAATTGGCATTATTTTTACTATAAAGCTTTTAAAAACGTCTATATTCTTAAATGATAACCAACAGCATATTCACGTATTCAACGTTGGCAACCCTCCTGATTGAAACTGCACTACAGAAACTTAAAAAAATGAATTATATCGTCATCAAATATGCTCAGACTGTGTTGTGCATTTAATAACTGTTACAAATAATTTATTTTCATCACATCTAACATTAAAATACATCCAAACAATAAAAGTATCATTGGCCCATATGGGTGGCAACACTGGTTGCAACCACAGCAAAAGTTTCAACAAAACCGATATCAAAAATGCTGCGGCTGCAACCCTGAGAACCCTGTTCACATGTCGCTACTTTTAAGCTGTGAGCAGTATGAAAAAGTAGCGAGCAGCAGGTTCAGCAACCATTACTTTTCGGGTTGCACCATTGTTCACACGTCGCAGTACGAGAGTTGCACAGTTTTTTGTACTGCATCGCTGCAAAAGGAGCAACGTGTGACCGTACCTTAAGTCAGAGTAAATTTATTTTGGTAGGTTAGGGTAAGAAAACATATAAAACTCTTCTGAGACCTGTTGTCATCTATGGCTCTGAAGTCTGGGCTTTAACAAAAACACAAGAAAATAAGCTTAAAATATCTGAAAGAAAAATATTAAGGAATATGTTTGGCCCTGTATGTGAAAACGATAACTAGTGCATTAGAAATAGTGATGAATTATATGGGGCTTATGGTGACACTGATATAGTTAGAATAATTAAAACTTCAAGGATTAGGTGGCTGGGACACCTTTACAGAGAAAAGAACATGGATTCATGCCATAAAGTTACTTTAACAAAGATAGGTGGCAAAAGATGAATTGGACAGTCTAACATAAAATATTGTTGTTGTCGTTGTTGTTGTTTTCTAATGCCAGGCGTTTGACAATAAAGTCATTTGACCTCTTGCACTCCAATATTTTTCAAGGATATTATCATGACCAGCCACTGAAGCACAGATTTTGAGGTTGTTATACCACCAGCATTCCATTGTAAGATGTTTAGTTGATTCTGTACCATTAAAGTAGTCCCTGCCTGGAGATCCGACTGGGGGACTATTTTACCTCTGGATAATTTTACCTTAATGGTACTCATTTCATATTGGAGTTAAATGGCAAGTTGTAGCCGATTTAAGTGAACACCATATTTTAACGTTTTGGTGGCTACTTCATTCACACACAACCCCCAGAATGTCTGGAGGACCACACCTGCTGTTCGTCGACGGGTCCATTGGACCTAGCTGGGAGATCTTGTTGATCACCAGCTTTCCCTCCTTAAGCCACTGGAGGACGATTTTAGTGCCATAGCAGGTCAGCACTAGGAACAGAAAAGTAGAAAGAGGAGGAAGGAAAGGGAAATGAACCCCTGGGCCTCGAATGCTCTAATGCCGTCGGGGTCGAAGAAAGTAAGAATTCAGTCAGAGGACTGGATAGGAAAGGGTAAAGAGGGAATTAGGTATTGGAGAGAGGAAAATTATACCAAATTCAGTCAATAACTCATCAAACTGACCAGTGCTAATGGATGAGTAGCCCCTCCCTTTAGTTCAGCTCGTAAAATTATGCTTATTAACAGCTGCACCACGGGAAGGTAGGGATGGGACATTGGGTATTTGTCCAGGTTGGTTCCTTAAAGCCTTCAATGGGAAGGATTAATGGCTCTCCCCCCTGTATCCGACAGGTACTTTTGCAGCCGTCTAACATAAAATAGTTCGATAGTGTTGAACAAGATTTGAAAGAATTGGGAAAACAAAGTTGGAAAAGGAAGGCATAAGATAGTAGTGAATGAAAGTGCATTGTAGGAACGGTCAAGATGTGCAACACGTTGTAGTACCAATAATGATGATGATGATGAGGTTAGGTTAAAAGAACGTTTCTAACTTCATATTCAACTTCTTAATTCATAAATCACGAAGTTCAATGATATTACACACTACTGATGTTATACACTCTGTCAATGATGTTTCTTTCCATTTCTTAAAGTTTTAAGTTTCAAAAAGTAAACGTGAAATTCTGTGGTCTCTACATATTTCTAATCAGCCACTTATGAAATGTTTCTTATACATCTTGATTACACAACTTTTAACACTAGCTATATCACTTCGGAATGTGTATTAAATGTCTTTCTCGTGTTAAATTCTATCGTACCTGGTTAACATGTTTCGGCCTTGTATGGGCCTTCTTTAGAACTTCTTCTAAAGAAGGACCATACAAGACCGAAATATGTTAACCAGATAGAATTTAACACGAGAAAGACATATAATACACATTCCGAAATGTTTTTTGTGTAAAATAAAATATGATTAAGTATTACTTAATTATTTAAGTACTTCTAAGTTATAGTTAAAATATATTGTATCAGATAACATAATCTAGTAACAAGTACAAAGAAAGAAAATTAGCGTAATACTAATTAACAAGATATAGCAGAAGTGAAGGCTGTAAGTTATACAGATTTTCATTTTTCGAAGATAAAAAAAGACAAAAAATATATATGAATCATATTCTGGGCAATAAACATTCTATTTCTGTATTAAAGCTATCTAAAAAAAATCAAACATAACATTCACTCACCTAAAATGACCACAATCTTGGCACTCAATGACATTACCATTTCACGTAATATTTTCATTACAAAAACTGTGAAATTATAAGATTCTACAATAGTACATTATGTAACGAGCCTATAATGATAGTAATTAAGACGCGAGGATGTTTATGAAACGCGCGCAAGCGAGTTTCATAATTTTCATACCAGCGCCTTAATTACCATTATAGGCAAGTTTCATACGACTTTTTATGCTCGACCATATTTCTAGCTTGAAATTATTCATAAGTACCGGTATTCACGTTATTCTTATGTGACTGGGGAGCGAATTGACCTTGTGCAATCTCGTAAATTGTGAGATGTGCGCAGACGCGAACGTATAGATTTTTTCCGGGCAACGAATGTCGACGACCTTGATATAATCTAGTAAGATAAACATTAAACTTGATATAACCTTGAAATTGAATTCAACATTGAAAAACGAGATGACAAATTGAATTTATTTAGTTTACAATTAACGCTAATTATTATAGTAACAGAACATAACCTTCTGCGACAGTATTGGATTTCCAGCCGGTGTGACGTTTTGCTAGTTGTCTTTCGATTGCATATCCAAGAATAATCTAAAACCTGAACTTTAATGAATAGGTATACTTTAATGACATGCATTAAAGGGCTGCTACCAGGTGTATAATTACTACATTTCGGCATGGTCGAGCATAAAGTTAAAAACGTTATAGGAGATTCATGAATTCCAATGATTGCATGAATATATCTTTGTTTTGTATTTTTCGATTTTATGATTAGGGATAATGATTTTTATTACTTAACATTTTTAATGAATTTAATAAGGATATGATTCATGTTATTTTTCATTCTTATTCATCTGCAAACAAATTACACAACACTCAACAGATAGTGGTACGTGAATGCTTTGGCATGGGTAACATCTAGCAGAGACTTCTGGAATTTCATGTTATGCTAAAAATGTTAGATTTTCTTATCAATTTCACATCCAACAAGGACGTATTCAAGTCAAAGAAAATTAAATAATAACTCGGGGATGAAAAGGCATTATTCTTGATACCTACTATTAAATAGGCCTATCCAGTAGGTTTGCGAACTTAGGTTATAGCCTAATGACCTGAAATTACAATAAAAATATATTTTATTAAGGTCCTTGTTCTTCTATGTACGGTATATAATTATTTCACACTCACCTGAACAACTTTTCCATTGCTGTATCATCCAAAAGAGGAACAAATCCTCCAACAAGCATAGAATTCAGTAATTCTACAGTTGCGCTATTATTTACAGAGAAAGATAAGGTTTCCACAATACTGCTTTCTAAACAAGAACAATTCTCTTCCAAGATCTGAAATATCACATTTTTCATCTTTCTAGATGTACCCTTTGCAGAAAATGTAACAAGAAGAGCATCATATGATTTCTGTGATGGAGGTGAATATATTTTATGTTGAAAATAAAACATTAAAATTTCTCTTAAGAATTCACCTTTTACTCCCTTTTTATATATCTGATTCCATAATTCTTGCACATGTTGGTCTGAGAGGTTCCTGTAACAAGTTGAGATATTTCACTAACACTAACTTATTTAGGTGTCATTACATATAAGCCTGTCTCTAAAAACAATAATGCAAAAATAACAGACCTACAGCTCTGCTCATGTCATAAGCAATGCAAACAGAAGGCATACCAACTGATTTTTTTTGGATTTTTCTATAGCACATGACAATGAAGGCTTTTTTTACGAAGAAAGTGGAAAAATTACCTAATTTTCAGAGAGAAGGTGTTTGGAATGCGAAGAATTCATATAGGAAGTCAGATGACTTCAAAACATATTAGAAAATATGCTAAAAATTGGAAAGAATTTATCTGTGTATGTAATCTAAAAGTGATTATTTAACAGGTGAAATACAGAGATAGAACACTTCTAAATGAACGCGAAATGCACATTTGAAAATGAGCAGTCAATCTTACATTCGTCGATTTCAACAGTGTGGTTTGGGCATAATTTCTATCCAAGCTATCTACTGTAAATACCGAAAAGAATTTTTTTCACGAAGTAACAATTATGATCGAAGCTAACCTAATCTAATTTAAACTAACCATAGAACTTAGAAAAATGTAAGTTGGTAGTGTGCTTTAGAAAAGCCGATTTTTTTAAAGGGCAAAATTAAAATTTGGTTGAATTATGAAAATTATATTCACTTGGAGACGGAGATGAAGAAAACTGAGGAACAGAACGGCTTCAGACCAGGAAGATCACGCATTGATAATCTCTTCTTTGGTCGGCAAGTGATAAAAAATAAATAAATAAATATTATTATTATTATTATTATTATTATTATTATTATTATTATATTTACAGCATGAAACAATTCAGCCAAGAAAAAGTGCAGTCGCACTCTTTCATCTAGCAACAGGGCATGATTTACTGGCGAAACACCTCTTTCGTTTGGGATAATGGAGGCACCATTGTGTAAATTTTGTAACTCTTAATAAAGAGGTGGACCGACATCATCTTTCAAAATGTTCTGGCCTACAGTCACCCACAGAAGTGAAACGCTATTGGGAAGTCAGAAAGAAGATTTTTTTTTCTATAAAATTGTTTCTTAATGTTCGTTCACTTGTTTTTTTTTTTTTTTTTTTTGAAGATTGATGATTCTATAATCAATTTATCAGCCATTAGATAAATATTTACAGCACAAATATTAATATCCAGGTGAAACAGCGCGCGGTAAGTTCAGGTGATTTTGGAAGTGAAACCCGTCGAATTTATAAGTTTTTTTGGTCAATGTAGAGTATCCACCACCCACTGAACGAATACTGGTTAAACGAGCGTTGAGAGACTTCCGCCGATTTTGGAATAGACACCGACGCACTTAGGTTAGTTTAGGCTTTTATTATCCCGTCAAGATGATTAGGATTAGTGTAAAACTGGCCTATGTCTCCTATAGTGGGCGGGACATAAGTAACATTCACCTTTTTTTTTCCTTCTTCTTTTTGGTGATTTTTAATATTTAAGGCGCTGTACAGAGAAACTAACATAACCTTATCATCGTGCAATCTGGAGCTACTCTCACTTACAGACTTGCAACAGCTCACAATCACTAATAATGTACGATGCAAGCCCATATAAGAGGTATAAATTAAGTAACACTCACCTATAATGTTTCACTATTTCCACACATGTCTTCATATTTTTACCTATCTATATAAAACGTAAATAATTTTGACATTTAAAGCAAACGCCAACTTCAATTGTCTACTGTTTTTTTTAATAAACCCACATACCGACAGCTGTCGCTGCAAGTGCTGCAACAGGTTCGCCAACACGTGCTTGGTTAAATAGCTAAATCGTAATTTCAAAATAACTAAAAGTAGCTAAACATGGGAAATGAGAGCTCCAGACGGAGAAAGACATTATCAGTCCAAGAGGAGTAGAATATCAGTCTTAGGCGGAGTTATTGGGAGGGGGGGAAGGGGTCATTGTCTGAACTCTTTTTTTTTTTTCTATTAACGTTACAAAATATTCAATTCAAAAGATTTTCCTTGCTTTTGTTTATAATCAAGTTTCTGTGTTTAAATTGACGAATTAATGTCTTCAGATCGTGTCTGGACTATATTTATTTTAAATTTCTGAATGTATAATAATTTCTATAACACATTTGAGGTTGACAGAAATACGATTTTGTTACAATAGTTTATTCATGCAAAAGAAAAGTATAAGAATGTTTATTAGGTACTAATTTCCTTCTTGTGTTTCTGACTGTAATCCTTTATTATTACTCGATGCACGAACGATTGTCGGTGGCGGCCAGTAGGCGAACTAAAGCATAAACATTGGGTCGTATCAACACAGCCCCAATGCCTCTCTCGAAATCGGCAATCATTCGTGCAACGAGTTATACATGTTTATGCTCGACCATGGCGAAATGTAGTACCGGTAATTATACACCTGGTAGCAGCCCTTTAATGGACCTCATTAAAGTACATCTATTCATTAAAGTTCAGGTGTTCCACCAATCAGAAACCACCATTACAGCAATATGAAAGCGCAAGTATCGATTATTCTCGGATATGCAATCGAAAGACAACTAGCGAAACGTCACGGAGGCTGGAATTGCAATACTGTCGCAGAAAGTTATGTTCTGTTACTATAATAATTAGCGTTAATTGTAAATAATATTCAAATAAATTCAATTTGTCATCTCGTTTTTCAATGTGTAAATCAATTTCAAGGCTATATCAAGATTAATCTTTATTTTACTCTCTAGATTATATCTAGGTCAATGACATTTGTTTCTAGGAAAAAATCAATACTTTCGCGTCTGCGCACATCTCACAATTTACGAGATATTGCACAGTCAATCAGATAAAAATAACATGAATACTTATGAATAATTTCAAGTTAGTAGTATGGTCGAACATAAAAAGTCGTATGAAACTTGCCTATAATGGTAATTAAGACACTCGTATGAAAATTATTAAACTCTCTTGCGCTCGTTTCATAAACATACTCTCGTCTTAATTACTACCATTATAAGCTCGTTGCATAATGTACTATTATATTATTAATACCATTAAGTAATTGTTAAAGTACTGTGCATATAGGTTGTGTAATATGCCCAATGATTTGTGTGCACGCGTGTGGAGAGCAAAGTTTATTTCATTAAATTAATAAGAGTGATTATAAAGTCTGTACTGTACAATTGATTGATGTAATATCCTTATAAACTATTATGTACTGACAGACTGAACCAATAGAATCGTGGCTCTTGTTATATTAACGCAGGGAAGATAGTTGTAATGTGAGTCCGCCGCTGCGTGTTTTGCTCCAGCTTGGAATTGATCTATGTAGCTAATACTGTGAACTGTCAATGGATGCATATTCACAACGTATTGAGCTTCGTGACTATATACTAAACCAGCGCTGGTCTAGTATAAAGAAAATACAGTAGAGACAATTAGCCCATTTCGTGGGAACGAATTCTGGTTGTATTTTTAACTTATAGTCTTGATGTCAGGAAGTGGCAGTTCTGCCGGCTAAACGGAGCCGCTCTCTTCCCTCCGCAGAATACAGGAACCAAAACTCTGGGATAATGGCACAACAAATGATGGGAACACAACTCGGTTATCCTTTTGTAATGCAGACGAAACTGCATCACAGAAGTGTTGAGTGTACAATTAAAAGATAATCCACAATTTTTATAACCCTGTATTGTGGCTATATCAATGCGTTTATGAAGAATATGTCATACAAACTGCGCGCACTTTTGTAGAAAAGTATCCCTGCTACTACGTGCACACCAATGCACAAGGTGTTTGTACATGGATCAGCAGCAATTTCTGTTGCCCTCCTTCCAATTGGTCAGATGTTAGAAGCACAAGATGCAAGAAACAATAATATAAAGTCATACAAGGAACATCATTCCAGATAGATTTTCAGAACTGCTACAAATGAAGATATTTTCCTATAATTTCTGCTAACATCCAACCCTTTTATTTCTATTATCACACATTATCCAAAGAAAATTATAGGATCACTCTACACTGATGTAGTTAATCTTACGAAGGCACCAGAATCTAATAGAATTGCAACAGAACTTCCATCTTCAGAGGAGGAGAATAAGGAAGAAAAAGAAGCAGTAGAGGAAAACGATCTATCCGATAAGCTAGGTATGTTTTAAGCTATTCAAAAGCAATATCTTTTTGTTAATAGATTGCAACATGTGGTATGAAAATAATATTTTACGAGTTCTATTCTGTAATACTCTAATATAACATGGTTTACTCGTCATTTCTTTCTAAAAAGGAGTTTGAAAGTGATTTTTGTAAATAATTTTGCCTCTATTATTTTTGCCGTTTTTTCGGATCACTGTGCATCGTTCGGAATCTTTTTTCATAAATCTTCTTTATACTGTGACAAAAAGCAACGAAAAAAGAAATCACAGTCAGAGAGTTGGTCACAAAGGCCAGGTCTCACGTGGCTTTCGCGGTCACACAACACGCTTCCTGTGCGGAGCCTTCCAGGATTAATGCCACACTGATAGCCACCCAACCCTTACGAGCTGGGGTGGGAGTTGTGAAGGGGAGTGGCAATGGGGGATAGGAAAGGGGGGGAGGGAGTTGTGAAGGGAAGTGGCAATAGGAGTGGGAAAGAGAGAGGAGCTGTAAGGGAAGAGTGGCGATGGCAGCACTTGACTCACAGCCACTCAGGATCACGCATTGGTACCACTCTGCTCACGCACCAGACCTCTCTAACGTTCCTTACACATTATAAATTCGTGTTTATATAGTAATGTTAGGCAACGCGTAGCATACGCAAGAGATAAAAATTATACAAGTTTTGCAAATTTTCGTTATATATACAATATACTTTTTTCACACCCTTACCTAGCTTATATATTTCTCTACCAAATGACACTAATTTCAGTGATCTAACCATATAATCAAATGTGGGGAAATACTGCACTTGGGTAACTGCCATACCATATTGACAATATTATCGCCGCGGTCTCATGCTTAACATTCGGCAGGACTTTGATCGGCCTTCTAACATTCGGTGCTGTTGTATTATTGTTTTCAATTTTTTGTGTCGCCAGTCCAATCACTCGCCTCAATTTAAATGTTGCAACCAATAAGCTGCTTCCATTATAAAATAACACCTACTTGTCTAATCCACGTGGACTAAAACCGAGGTTGCAATGTCTTGTGCAGAGGACGAACATTAAGGTATGTGATTAAAAATTATTATTGAAGTTATTATTAAGAGTTAAGAATGTTAACGTACTCGTATATGAAACAATAACAATAGTCGTTTAACAATATAACAAACCAGTACTTATTCTTATCGAGGAAGTAGACGTGACAACGTGACAGAGTGAAACCTACAGAGCAACAATTGGTCGGCAAAATTATGTTTTAAAAGCACACCGTACGTTATTGTATGATGCCGACATGCTAAGTATAAGGCTGCGGCGATAATACCAGTTCTCGTCCGATCACGGAAGTCAACATTCGGCGTGGTCAGTACTTGAATGAGCGACCGCTTGGGAACACCACGTGCCGTTGACGTACTTTTTAACCTGAATCACGTAAGTGAAATGGATAGGCAATGCACACACATACACACTTCCACAATAGCCGAACATAACAAATGGCGGCAATTCTGTTGTTTACGTTTCATCTATGGAATCGCCGACGACGTGGTTTCTAGAGTTCCAGGTTGGGAAAATTATAATTAGTAGTAGTTCGAAGCCAGTGAGGGCATTATTACTGAGTTCGAGTCCCGTAAATCTATTTTATTATATGTATAAGAAAATTACTGGAAAAATCCAAGAACTTTTATACACAATGCACCTCTTTCGATAGATAAGTCTGTAGTTTGAACCCAGTGAGAGCATTTCCAGAGTTCAAGCGCAGGACATGTGAATTCTTTTTATAGGCATAACAAATTGCTGAAGAAATCTTAAAACTTCTGTACACAATTATCATTATTATTATTAAACATTGTCAAAAAATGTCCTCTTTAAACTGTATTGCTCTCTATAACTCATTATACACCTAAGAAAATGGGTCAATGTAGAGTATCCACCGCCCACTGAACGAATATTGGTTAAACGAGCGTTGAGCGACTTCCGCCGATTTTGGAATAGACACCGACGCACTTAGGTTAGGTTAGGTTAGTTTAGGCTTTTATTATCCCATCAAGATGTTTAGGATTAGTGTAAAACTGGCCTATGTGTCCTATAGTGGGCTGGACATAAGTAACATTCACCGTTTTTTTTTCCTTCTTCTTTTTGGTGAGTTTTAATATTTAAGGCGCTGTACAGAGAAACTAACATAACCTTATCATCGTGTAATCTGGAGCTACTCTCACTTACAGACTTGCAACAGCTCACAATCACTAATAATGTACGATGCAAGCCCATATAAGAGGTATAAATTAAGTAACACTCACCTATAATGTTTCACTATTTCCACACATGTCTTCATATTTTTACCTATCTATATAAAACGTAAATAATTTTGACATTTAAAGCAAACGCCAACTTCAATTGTCTACTGGTTTTTTTTAAAAAACCCACATACCGACAGCTGTCGCTGCAAGTGCTGCAACAGGTTCGCCAACACGTGCTTGGTTAAATAGCTAAATCGTAATTTCAAAATAACTAAAAGTAGCTAAACACGGGAAATGAGAGTTCCAGACGGAGAAAGACATTATCAGTCATAAGCGCAGTTATTGGGAGGGGGGGTCATTGTCTGAACCTTTTTTTTTTGCTATTAACGTTAGAAAATATTGAATTCAAAAGATTTTCCTTGCTTTTGTTTATAATCAAGTTTCTGTGTTTAAATTGACGAATTAATGTCTTCAGATCGTGTCTGGACTATATTTATTTTAAATTTCTGAATGTATAATAATTTTGTAACACATTTGAGGAATGGAAGCACTGTAATATTTATTTTGTAATAGCCTGTACTCATGTGTTAGAAGTCTACAGGTGTTCAGATCACCACTTGAAGGAATATGAATAACATACTGCAGAACAGTGTGTAAACTTAAAGACGAGAGATTAAGTAAGATTATTAGAATTTACATTTCATATATCTTCAGGAAGGTAAACTTCAGATAAAAAAGTATATTAGCACTGTTACACAGTGTTATTGATGTATACACGTGTTTATGAGAGAGAAAAATAGGGAGATTGTTTCAAGTTATGCCCTGTTATAATTTGTAGTAGACCCACAGTTCAAGCCCTGTACAACTCGGTCAGAAACATCGCGGATATCGATGTAACACTGTAAGAAATATCCGCCCCGAAAATACTTTTATTAAATGAATTTCGATATACTGTACCACGGCCAAGCTATAATGGAGGGCGAAAGTAAATGTCCCCCAAAATCTTGTTATATCGGGATTCTATGGTTTTGCTTTGCTCCCCCCCCCCCCCCCCAAGGAAACTGTTCTCTCTCCGCCTATTATCACAGTCTAGTACAGGGCTGGGCACATTACATGATTCTGAGAAATGAGCTCTGTTTACTTTGAAGAGTATTTCTCCCGAGCGCTGTGACATATGCATACTGTACGTCACTCACTGTCAATGCAGTGGTTGACTTTGCAGTAGGATGGCGAACTTAGAAATTTCAGATGAAAACCTAAATTATATTTTGAGATTGAACATGGCTAATTTATTTGTTCCAAACATTGAACGGCTTCTGCAAATGAAATGACCTCTTAAGTCTCGGAAAACCAACCACATAGTTATTTTGGTTATTGAGTTTGAAATAGTTTTGTTTCAATAGAAAATATTCATTGATTTCAGATTGACAGAAATACGATTTTGTTACAATAGTTTATTCATGCAAAAGAAAAGTGTAATGCAAATCTAGTCTATCAGGTGAAGCTCACTGTAAAGCAGATTTGAATAATTTCAAGGGAAAAATTGTTCCGGGGCCGGTTATGTTCTGTTACTATACTAATTCCCGGGTAGCTCAGTGGCAGAGCGCTGGTACGTTCAACCAGAGGTCCCGGGATCGATACCCGGCACCGGAACAATTTTTCCCTTGAAATTATTCAAGTGTAAGAATGTTTATTAGGTATTAATTTCATTCTTGTGTTTCTGACTGTAATCCTTTATTATTACTCGATGCACGAACGATTGTCGGTGGCGGCCAGTAGGCGAACTAAAGCATAAACATTGGGTCGTATCAACACAGCCCCAATGCCTCTCTCGAAATCGGCAATCATTCGTGCAACGAGTTATACATGTTTATGCTCGACCATGGCGAAATGTAGTACCGGTAATTATACACCTTGTAGCAGCCCTTTAATGGACCTCATTTTAAAGTACATCTATTCATTAAAGTTCAGGTGTTCCACCAATCAGAAACCACCATTATAGCAATATGAAAGCGCAAGTATCGATTATTCTCGGATATGCTTCGAAAGACAACTAGCGAAACGTCACGGAGGCTGGAAATCCAATACTGTCGCAGAAAGTTATGTTCTGTTACTATAATAATTAGCGTTAATTGTAAATAATATTCAAATAAATTCAATTTGTCATCTCGTTTTTCAATGTCTAAATCAATTTCAAGGTTATATCAAGATTAATCTTTATTTTACTCTCTATATTATATCAAGGTCAATGACATTTGTTTCTAGGAAAAAATCAATACTTTCGCGTATGCGCACATCTCACAATTTACGAGATATTGCACAGTCAATCAGATAAAAATAACATGAATACTTGTGAATAATTTCAAGTTAGAAATATGGTCCTTATACTGCTTGTTTGAGGCTTGAAAGTAATGTAATTTTCCCTAAGATAGGTTACTAGCCTTATCGTTAGGTAGTCCAGTAGTGGGGCTGCCACTTTTAGCCTCTGGACAGGCTTGTAATGCAGCATTTCCTCTGCATTTGATGAAACAGTTATACCGCTGTGACTCGGTTGCCATTTCCTCGTTGGTAGAAACAGGGTGGACCACGGGAAGGTGAGGATGGCATTTGGATAGGAAGACCTTTAAGAAGACTGCTAGATGGGGCCGAAACAGGTCTACAGAGGCCTAATTCGTGAAGGATGATGATGATGATGAAATATGGTCGAGCATAAAAAGTCGTATGAAACTTGCCTATAATGGTAATTAAGACACTCGTATGAAAACTATTAAACTCTCTTGCGCTCGTTTCATAAACATACTCTCGTCTTAATTACTACCATTATAGGCTCGTTGCATAATGTACTATTATATTATTAATACCATTAAGTAATTGTTAAAGTACTGTGCATATAGGTTGTGTAAATAAGTCCAATGATTTGTGTGCATGCGTGTGTAGAGCAAAGTTTATTTCATTAAATTAATAAGAGTGATTATAAAGTCTGAATTGTGCAATGCATTGATGTAATATCCTTATAAACTATAATGTACTGACAGACTGAACGAATAGAATCGTGGATCTTGTTATATTAATGCAGGGAAGGTAGCTGTAATGAGTCTGCCGCTGCGTGTTTTGCTCCAGCTTGGAATTGATCTATGTAGCTAATACTGTGAACTGTCAATGGATGCATATTCCCAACGTATTGACCTTCGTGACTATATACTAAACCAGCGCTGGTCTAGTATAAAGAAAATACAGTAGAGACAATTAGCCCATTTCGTGGGAACGAATTCTGGTTGTATTTTTAACTTATAGTCTTGATGTCAGGAAGTGGCAGTTCTGCCGGCTAAACGGAGCCGCTCTCTTCCCTCCGCAGAATACAGGAACCAAAACTCTGGGATAATGGCACAACAAATGATGGGAACACAACTCGGTTATCCTTTTGTAATGCAGACTTAACTGCATCACAGAAGTTTTGAGTGTACAATTAAAAGATAATCCACAATTTTTATAACCCTGTATTGTGGCTATATCAATGCGTTTATGAAGAACATGTCATACAAACTGCGCGCACTTTTGTAGAAAAGTATCCCTGCTACTACGTGCACACCAGTGCACAAGGTGCTTGTACATGGATCAGCAGCAATTTCTGTTGCCCTCCTTCCAATTGGTCAGATATTAGAAGCACAAGATGCAAGAAACAATAATATAAAGTCATACAAAGAACATCATTCCAGATAGATTTCCAGAACTGCTACAAATGAAGATATTTTCCTATGATTTCTGATAACATCCAACCCTTTTATTTCTATTATCACACATTATCCAAAGAAAATTATAGGATCACTCTACACTGATGTAGTTAATCTTACGAAGGCACCAGAATCTACTAGAATTGCAACAGAACTTCCATCTTCAGAGGAGGAGAATAAGGAAGAAAAAGAAGCAGTAGAGGAAAACGATCTATCCGATAAGCTAGGTATGTTTTAAGCTATTCAAAAGCAATATCTTTTTGTTAATAGATTGCAACATGTGGTATGAAAATAATATTTTACGAGTTCTATTCTGTAATACTCTAATATAACATGGTTTACTCGTCATTTCTTTCTAAAAAGTAGTTTGAAGGTGATTTTTGTAAATAATTTTGCCTCTATTATTTTTGCCGTTTTTTCGGATCGCTGTGCATCGTTCGGGATCTTTTTTCATAAATCTTCTTTATACTGTGAAAAAAAGCAACGAAAAAAGAAATCACAGTCAGAGAGTTGGTCACAAAGGCCAGGTCTCACGTGGCTTTCGCGGTCACACAACACGCTTCCTGTGCGGAGCCTTCCAGGATTAATGCCACACTGATAGCCACCCAACCCTTACGAGCTGGGGTGGGAGTTGTGAAGGGGAGTGGCAATGGGGGATAGGAAAGGGGGGAGGGAGTTGTAAGGGAAGAGTGGCGATGGCAGCACTTGACTCACAGCCACTCAGGATCACGCATTGGTACCATTCTGCTCACGCACCAGACCTCTCTAACGTTCCTTACACATTATAAATTCGTGTTTATATAGTAATGTTAGGCAACGCGTAGCATACGCAAGAGATAAAAATTATACAAGTGTTGCAAATTTTCGTTATACATGCAATATCCTTTCTTCATACCACTACCTAGCTTATATATTTCTCTACCAAATGACACTAATTTCAGTGATCTAACCATATAATCAAATGTGGGGAAATACTGCACTTGGGTATCGGCCATACCATGTTGACAATATTATCGCTGCGGTCTCATGCTCATCATTCGGCAGGTCTTTGAGCGGCCTTCTAACATTCGGTGCTGTTGTATTATTGTTTTCAATTTTTTGTGTCGCCAGTCCAATCACTCGCCTCAATTTAAATGTTGCAACCAATAAGCTGCTTCCATTATAAAATAACACCTATTTGTCTAATCCACGTGGACTAAAACCGAGGTTGCAATGTCTTGTGCAGAGGACGAACATTAAGGTATGTGATTAAAAATTATTATTGAAGTCATTATTAAGAGTTAAGAATGTCAACGTACTCGTATATGAAACAATAACAATAGCCGTTTAACAATATAACAAACCAGTGCTTATTCTTATCGAGGAAGTAGACGTGACAACGTGACGCTTAGAGTGAAACCTACAGAGCAACAATCGGGCGGCAAAATTATGTTTTAAAAGCACACCGTACGTTATTGTATGATGCCGGCATGCTAAGTATAAGGCTGCGGCGATAATACTAGTTCTCGTCCGATCACGGAAGTCAAACAACATTCGGCGTGGTCAGTACTTGAATGAGTGACCGCTTGGTAACACCACGTGCCGTTGACGTACTTTTTAACCTGAATCACGTAAGTGAAATGGATAGGCATTGCACACACTTCCACAATAGCGGAACATAACTAATGGCGGCAATTCTGTTGTTTACGGTTCATCTATGGAATCGCCGAAGACGTGGTTTCTAGAGTTCCAGGTTGGGAAAATTATAATTAGTAGTAGTTCGAAGCCAGTGAGGGCATTATTACTGAGTTCGAGTCCCGTAAATCTATTTTATTATATGTATAAGAAAATTACTGGAAAAATCGAAGAACTTTTATACACAATGCACCTCTTTCGATAGATAAGTCTGTAGTTTGAACCCAGTGAGAGCATTTCCAGAGTTCAAGCCCAGTATATGTGTAATTCTTTTTATAGGCATAACAAATTGCTAAAGAAATCTTAAAACTTTTGTACACAATTATCATTATTATTATTAAACATTGTCAAAAATGACCTCTTTAAACTGTATTGCTCTCTGTAACTCATTATACACCTAAGAAAATGGGTCAATGTAGAGTATCCACCGTCCACTGAACGACTTCCGCCGATTTTGGAATAGACACCGACGCATTTAGGCTAGGTTAGTTTAGGCTTTTATTATCCCGTCAAGATGGTGAAAGCGATTGAGTGTGATTTTTTGTTTTCTATGTTGGCAGTTCAAGTGCGTCGGTGTCTATTCCAAAATTGGCGGAAGTCTCTCAACGCTCGTTTCACCCGAATATTTAACACTTTTATCACTGCCAATGTTGCGCTATAAACCAATTTTCGCAAATCTAATGTAAAAGACTGCCTACACAAGCAACAAGTTATACTAAATGTTTAGGATTAGTGTAAAACTGGCCTATGTCTCCTATAGTGGGCGGGACATAAGTAACATTCACCAGAAAATGTTACGTATGTTTCTACATTTGAGTGACGAAAATACATTATATTCTGGCCAACATAATATTTACGTTTGTCCTTCAGGTGAAAGTGTGTGACTAATGCCTACCCACTTCACTTGCGTGATTCAGGTTCCGCATAATGCAGACAAAAGGCAGAACTGTGACCCATTTATTTATTCATTTGCTAGATCCAGTGGCGGTTCGGCCGGATAAATTAGGTGAAGGCCAATAAAATTCTAGGTAATTTCCTGCAATTCTTGTATAGCCGTGATGTCGTTGATGACGTCGCGAATGTTTTTGTAAGCTATACGATGGCCATTTTGAATTAATGCAATATATATTCACCATTTTCTTAAGTTTTATGAAAAGCACAGCATATAAAATATACAAATTTTCGGAAGCTACGTCCCCTTAACCGCGAAGAATTCACTGTCCTAACAAAACTTCCACACAATACATATCACAACATAATAA
Source organism: Periplaneta americana (assembly GCF_040183065.1). Lineage (NCBI taxonomy): Eukaryota > Metazoa > Arthropoda > Insecta > Blattodea > Blattidae > Periplaneta > Periplaneta americana. The sequence goes on from NC_091130.1 coordinate 40,529,645, forward strand.
AACAACCATAAGCCCACTTGACATAAAAAAGACAATATCTAACACATATTATACAACAAATCAAATTAAAAGAGTACACAAGAAACATTACCCATAACAAAATTTAAAATCACAATCATAATCGTAAACTGTATTCATATTTTAAATCAACTTCGGAACATGCAAATTCCAATATACCTATCCAGTAAAATCAAGTAGCTACGATTAAATCAAAGCAGTGTTCTGTTGAACAGAAAACTTACAACAATAAATCCGAAGGGATAAAATTACGTTTCTTAGATCCCTTTCAAGTCTTTTGCCTTACACTTCGCTCCACAATCTACACAAGTCTTCACACAACGGAAGAATAATTTCATAATCTTCAGAAAGAAGTGAAATACTTCTCCGCATTCCTCCAAGTATAAGATAAACTGAACAAGCAATTGATTGATTACACTCAACATAACATCTGCTGCCATGTGCGACTCTTAACGAACTACCCAACTTTCAAATTTTAAAATACTATATAGGCCTACTCCATCTATCGATCATGATAACGCTATCTCACGATGTAATAATTTACATCACGTTCACACATTGATAGTAGGAAATAACGCAGAGGGGCTGACATCATAGTTTCTATGAAATTACTGTATTTTCTACTATTGAATAATATTTATGTTCTCACCTATTTTTTGTAAATAAGGTTGATTCTCCTATCCTTGAGAGCGGCGTATTTTTCCACAACATCCTCGTGAAACGGCTGTTTCTTGGATATTTTTTCAGTAACTTCCTTTTGAATTGATATATTTGCCAATGCCGAAAGTCTTCGTTGACACATTGTAGCCCGGAGGTCAGTTTTTATTCGACGCAGACAGGAGAAATTCCTTTCAACAGATGCACTAGTAGATGGTAATGTTAAAATCAAAGAGAACAGCTTGTATGACTCTTCAAATACGTCCTCATGAACCTCATTTTCTCGAAGAAGAGAGACTAGTTTGACACAGAGGTATTCCTATATTGTTCATCTGCATACAGAAGCTCAAGTTCAGTTGTGAGACGAGGGAGTTTTTAAAAAAATGTTGGAAATGTGGTTTGCAAAGAGAGAGCATCAAATGGGAATGTTTCAGAATAGGATTTAAATTTCGACGTATCAGAGAGGCAGATAAACAAGAGTTTGTTTATGTCCTTATATCTTGTATTATCAATTATTTCAAAATAAAGTGCTTTGTATCTTTGGAAAATTCCATCATCTGTATCTCCTGCATATTTTCTACCCGACATGTCGCTTCGACATTTCGCCATCTCAAATATAGTGGTGAACTGTTCATTTCTCTTCTTGCTGATCAGTTGGCAAGTGTTTTTTTATCTGAACATCACAATAATTGAGATCTAAAGATTTCTTCTGCAGCACGTTATACAATATTTCTGTCACATGGAAAAGTTCGTTAAAAATAAGAGACAACAATGCAAATTCAAAATCATTCATTTCGTTTAAGAAGCCCCTTGCAAGTCGAACAGCTGATTGATCTGACTCCCTGTCATTCATGACGTTTTCAAATACTGTTTTCAAGTTGTCCCACTCCTCAGTAACCACGCAGATAAGCTTTGAATTTGAAAGCCAGTGGGTATCTGTCGCAGATGGTATGCGCCTCCCAACAACTGTATCCATTACGTAAGTGCGTTTGGCTGAATGGCAAAGGTATTCCGCTGATATTAGCAAAGAATATTCGACACTGCTGGATATTCCTAAAACTTTGTTGCAAAACAAGATTAAGCCTATGACCCAAGCAATGAATGAAAACAGCTTCTGGAGCTTCATCTTTAACTCTTTTCTGAAGTCCATTCGGTTGCCCAGACATCACTCTAGCACCATCATAACACTGGCCGATAAGTTTGTTTTTATAATTCAAAGGCCCCAGTACTGTATCCAGTACAGAAAATAATGCCTGTGAAGTCCGATCAGAGCTAACATCATGGAAGCCAAGAAAACGTTCCACAAGTTCGCCCTCCACAGTTACAAATCTCACTACGAAAGAACACTGAGATTTTTGAGAAATGTCAGTTGTTATCATCCACTTGGACGGAAAAGAAAGGGGCACTGGTAATTTCATCTCTTACATATTCATTGATGCATTCAGAAATACAATCAATTATTTCATTTTGAATCATTTTATATTCCCCAGAAAAAACAGGCCTAATTTTTTCATAGTGATTTCTAATTTCCAGAGGGCTTTTCGAAATGAGAGCCAATAATTCTTTGAAATTCCCCCTGTTCTGTGACGAAATACTCTCTTCATGACCGCGAAAAGCCAACTCCTGCTTGCTTAGAAACAATATCGTATTGATTACGGTGTGCATTACTAGTCTATTTAAACATACGTTTTCATTAAGTTGACTTAGGTATAACTTTGAACTTTCCTTTAGTGCATCCGCAATGGTGTTCATGTTCTTCTGTAGTGCCTTTAATTGCAAAATACATTTGATGTGTTCAGCTGAATCTGCATGGCTGTGAAGACCGCGATCGACATTTTTGAAATCACAAAATCCAGTTGAATTCCAAGAGAGTTTCTTGTTCCCCAGAAGTAGACAAGGCCAACAATATAACTTCTCGTTATAGTGACTCCCACATAACCATTTGTAATTGGCATACCACTAATCCTGAAACTGAATATTGTATGACCGACCACCACTTTTCACTTTTTTCACAGTTATATTAATGTGAGGTGTTGGTCTGCCGTATTTTAAAATATCTTGCTTATCGTCTGCACAACAACGAGAGAATGGTGTCTCCAAAAGATACAAACTAAATCGTTTAACGGATTCATGTTTTCATCGTATTAATACACTTGCTAACACTTTCACACTTCACTGCACTTGTCACGACAAAGAATACATATAGACTAAAAGCGAAATCGTTGGTCAGCGCGGGTCAAATGTACAACGTAGTTTCAAATGTTATGCCAACCGGTAATTCATAGTGAGCAACTCATCGTCATGGCAACCGGATGTGTTTACTGAAGGCGAAAAGGAAAGTCTCATTCGGACCGTCAGCTGGTCTGCTAGATGATATAGTTTTGTGGACTTCCGGATCTTACAGATATAGAGACAAAATTCAAAATTCTGCTCTTAAAGCTCTAAATCAACTACATGAATGAAATACATCAAATTTGATGACACTCAATTTAAGCAAAAGTAACTACCAAATATTTTCACTCGGTAAAAAAGAAAGAGAATTCAATATCCAATACAATGGCCAGCACCTTCCTAGGACTTATGAATCCAAATATCTTGGAGTTATTTTCGATAGTAAGTTAACATGGAGCAACCATTTGAAATACATTTCTGAAAAAGCTCGTAAAAGATTCTCCCTTCTAAAAAGACTAGCAGGAAAGAAATGGGGATGCTCTAGGAATACTTTGAATAAGACATACAAAATGTTTATACAGCCAGTGCTGACATACTGCGGAGAAATTTTAATTACTTCACCTTTCATAAACGACATAGAATATGTTCAAAACCAAGCTCTCAGACTCATTACTGGTGGAATCAAAACAACTCCAATAGATTCTATGAGATTCCTCACTAACATTAACAGCATCAAAATGACAATAGAAGAAAAAGCACTGATTCAATATGAAAAACTTATCAGATTACCAGGAAACAATTGGCATTCATACAGTCCTCTCTGTAGATTGAAAACTCAAAAGAGTTTCATATCCATTGTTCAAGAATTAAAACAGAAAATCAATATCCCGAATTTAAAAGAAAACTTACAAATTAAACCAAACCCTTTAACTCTATTAAATATAGAACATAATCTAAATTTAAGAGAAGAAATACTGAAATCAGAAGTAAACAGTGAAATACTGAAACAATTGTCTTTAGAGACAATTAATATTAGGTACCCTCCACAAAACTGGCTTCATTTATACACCGACGGATCCTTGATCTCCAGAGAACAAGGTGCCGGTGCAGGTGTTACGTGCTGTCTCTTCTCACTTTATAGATCACTTGGATATGAAACAACAAGTTTTGACGGTGAAATCATTGCAATAAGTGAAGTCTCAGGAATCTTCTATGCCACATCAATAAATTTAGGAATGCAGTTATATTGTCAGACTCCAAAGCAGCTATTCTATCAATAGTCTCTAAACACACACCTTTACCTCAAACAGCAGAAATAACTAAAATGCTCTCTCAATTAATATCACTCAATAAAAGAATTGTATTCCAATGGATACCATCCCATTGTGGAATCCTGGGAAACGAGAATGCGGGTGCATTAGCAAAGAAGGGCAGCACTGCTACTAACAGACCTGTTACTAAATCTATGTATTACTCTGTGAAGAGATTTATTAAATCTACATACTTAGACTTCAACAAACAAAATTTGATAACACAATCCCAAGGGAAAAAATGGAACTCTGCATCAAAATCCAAAGTTAATTCCCGATTTACCACGAAAATCGTGTGTAGCTGCATTTAGATTGGCAACAGGCCATGATTGTTTGGCCAAACACCTGCATAGAATTGGAATATATCAGTCCCCTAACTGCCCATTGTGCAACTCAAACCAAGAAATGGATTCAGAAGACCTCAAAATCTGTGCTTCATTGGCTGGTCATGATATCTTTGAAAAATATTGGAGTGCAAGAGGTCAAATGACTTTATTGTCAAACGCCTGGCATTAGAAAACAACAACTTTCTTTATTACAGGGTACTCAAAATATTTTAAAAATCTATATAAAACATAATATTCAAGAGGGGCTAACGTTAAAAAATACGAAAATATATATGTTATATACTAAATTTAAACAATATTTAACTTCTTTACACAATATTTTATGTTTTCTTATTTAGTTGCAAAATATTACGGTTTGCGACCCTGGTCCAATATTTGGACGAGAGAGTGAATCTGTCTTTCAAGAATGGAGAAAGGAGATGAATGCCTGCTCCACAGACCTTCATAATATCCTCGCAAAAGGGACTGGTAATTCATAGTAAGCAACTCGTCATGGCAACCGGGTGTATTTACTGAAGGCGAAAAGGAAAGTCTCATTCGGACCTTCAGCTGGTCTGCTAGCCACGTGGCCTGAGTGGTGAGGGGTTCATGTGAAGCACTGCAGTGGATGTTAACTGCGCGGATTAAGTCGAAAAAGATATTAAAAAGTAGAGCAAAATATGGTTTAGTGAAGAATTCATTTTATTTGAATTTATTGATAAAATATATTTTATTAAAGCACGAAAAAAGGGGTGAAGGTGGCCTTCATGTACTTCACTTGAATAACCGCCACTGGCTCGATCTATATTGCAAAAAGTCCAACTGACACGCTGACTATATCATGGGAGATGACCACCTTGCCAGCTGCTCTATATGTTATAACTGGAACTTGAAAAATTCAGGTGGCCCAAATTTTGTTTCTGGGTCTGTACAAGAACAAAATGGTGGACACATACAAAATCTATGAAGTTATAGAGTGGATACTGATGCAAAAAAATTCCATTTTTTGCGTAATATGCTAGTGCCAGAACTTTTAAGATTGTGTAGAAAATTAAGAAAGTATGAGCACTTGAAATTATCTTTTACTTTTGAAAAATTCTACATATATATAAGGGTATCTGTCGGATACAGGGGGGGGAGAGCCATTAATCCTTCCCATTGAAGGCTTTAAGGAACCAACCTGGACAAATACCCTATGTCCCATCCCTACCTTCCCGTGGTGTAGCTGTTAGTAAGCATAATTTTACCAGCTGAACTAAAGGGAGGGGCTACTCATCCATTAGCACTGGTCAGCTTGATGAGTTAATGACTGAATTTGGTATAATTTTCCTCTTTCCAATACCTAATTTCCTCTTTACCCTTTCCTATCCAGTCCTCTGACAGAATTCTTACTTTCTTCGACCCTGACGGCATTAGAGCATTCGAGGCCTAGGGGTTCATTTCACTTTCCTTCCTCCTCTTTCTACTTTTCTGTTCCTAGTGCTGACCTGCTATGGCACTAAAATCGTCCTCCAGTGGCTTAAGGAGGGAAAGCTGGTGATCAACAAGATCTCCCAGCTAGGTCCAATGGACCCGTCGACGAACAGCAGGTGTGGTCCTCCAGACATTCTGGGGGTTGTGTGTGAATGAAGTAGCCACCAAAACGTTAAAATATGGTGTTCACTTAAATCGGCTACAACTTGCCATTTAGAAACCAAGAAATGGATTCGGAACATCTCAAAATCTGTGCTTCAGTGGCTGGTCATGATAATATCTTAGAAAAATATTGGAGTGCAAGAGGTCAAATGACTTTATTGTCAAATGCCTGGCATTAGAAAACAACAACAACAACATATATAATAATTCTTTATTAAACACAGTGTGGACAATCTGGTTTTGTTTCCAGCCATTTTTTAGTTTACGTAAAGATGCGCCAGGAATCGAACCCGGGTCCTTGGTTCTACATACCAAGCGCTTTAACCATTGAGCTATGCCGAAGTTCAATTCACAGCACCACATCGAATCCCTCTCCACCAGTGTTTTTCCCTTTGTGGCCTGACTTGCATGTTGACATTTATATTAAGTCAACTGCCATTATACACGGAGGGCACTGAATTGAGTGACTTGGTGGCCGAGATTCCACAGTAATATGCACTGTTGGGAGAAGAATCTAAGTAAAGATTAATTTTTGGTCCTACAGAATAAGTTATGGTAACAATTAATATTAGAGGAGAAAAATTTGCTTCGGCACTGGGGATTAAACCCAGATCCTGGTTCTACGTACCAAGCGCTCTAACCATTGAGCTATGCCGAAGTTCAATCCACAGTACCATTGTTACCAATCTTTACAAATTAAGTGATTCTGATTAATAATATGCGGATAAAACAATCGAGACAAATCGCGAAATATGAACACATTCGCGAATTATTACTATTGTGTCATTTTATAGCAAATTTCATATTCTGAGCTTTTTCTGATTTTTTTTTTCACTTGAATTCGTTATATATCAAAGTAGGCTACATTACATGATATTCCAGGTGTTCTGATTACATTCGCGAACTCAAAAGACGAAAAATTCAAAATCTGACTATAATTTGAAAGTGTTAATTTGAGGGCTGCAAGTTTTTTTTCGTTTTTAATGAATGTGTGTTAAATACAGCCTCAATCCAACAAATATTGTCTATTGGCCATACAGCACCTTTACCAAAATCCAACGAACCTTTAATGTTATTTGAAAAGTAATATTCATACTGGATTAATACTCCAATTCCAAAATAATTGTATTTTCAAAAATTTCCATTGATTTCCGCCAAGAGTACAATCTCCAACAATCTCTGCTGACATCAATATTAAAAAACACATATGGTAAAATTAATCTCCAAATAAATAACTTATGACCCAGTAATTTACTGTTCTGGATGGGTATCAGGTGGACATCTAATTGTGCATGCATTAAAATCTTCATATTATTTTTTAATCAGTACATAAGGCATGTGGGATTGACCTGATCCTGTGCAGACCTCTAATGGGAATGGCAACCCACTAGATGGCAAAAGGCGAGACGTGTTGAATGTGGTACCCCTAGTTTTTTTTTATTGGGTTATTTTACGACGCTGTATCAACATCTAGGTTATTTAGCATCTGAATGAAATGAAGGTGATAATGCCGGTTAAATGAGTCCAGGGTCCAGCACCGAAAGTTACCCAGCATTTGCTCGTATTGGGTTGAGGGAAAACCCCAGAAAAAACCTCAACCAGGAACTTGCCCCGACCGGGATTCGAACCCGGGCCACCTGGTTTTGCAGCCAGACGCGCTGACCGTTACTCCACAGGTGTGGACGGTACCCCTAGTACAGAAAGACAATTCAAAGGAGCCTTAAAGAGGACCAAGTAGAAGATCAGATAATCTGGCATTTGGGATGCGAGGGATGGCCAAATGAATTGTAATATACATGTCAGACAGATAGGAATAGGTAATTGGGAAATGAAGAGGGGGAGAGGAACAAAATCCACATATATACTAACAGCAAATTTTTCAACTGATACAAATTTACTATAGTTACTGTATAATCAGCTACTATGTTGATGAGATACTATAATTCACACAGAACGAATCAGTCAAACACAAAAAACTAACCTTGTTAAGTCTCTGCAGTTATTCTCAATACGAGTGCAAACTAATACTTAATGTTTGTGTAGAAATAGTATACACTTCTTCAAACTTCACTGAAGTTACAGCATTACTCACCATACTTCGTAACTGAACTCAGGTGTCACAACAGTTAAAAAATGCACAACAGACATAAATCCACTTTGGTTATGTGTCCAATCAGTACAGAAATGTATTTTGCACAACAAATGGATATAAATATTCTGGTGATCACATTTAAAATGCATAACGTGTACGAATGTCTTCTAGCTTTTTTGATACTTCACTTGGAGTACGATCCAAGTCATCAGCAATGCTCTTCTGCTTAGCAGTATCAATAGAGTTGAATTGTTCACACAAATCACCATCCAAAACATTCTGGAAATTTAAAAGGAAAAGAATGTTACAGATCAAAATCACAGAACATTATATAAACAGAAGAGATATAATAACAGCTGCCAACAATTCCTCGTAAAAATTACGAGATCAGGGAACTGATATTTCATTTAAGCAATTGATAATGACTTTCACATACAGGGCTGACATAATTTTACATCCTACTTTTAAGTGCTCAATATAATTTATAATACAGTATACAGAAGGCATTTTGTTATTTTGCTTTAGCCTCAAGTTGCATAAATAACTATTATTATCATTTGCAGTTTATTTTCTTGAATCTTATTTATAAAACATATATAAATGAACTTATTCACTACTTCTTGCAAATGTAAATTTAAGCTGTTTTTTCTGACATATCGCCATTTCTGCTGTTGTGAGTCTATGCTTATCCGATTTCTTTATGATCCAAGCCTCACTTCCAAGTAATGTACTATATAGTAATTGTCTTGCCAATGTTTTACAAATCTTGGACCAATAGTTGTGCTTTTGCACTGGAGGGGACCCAAAACTTTAATTTATGACTCCCATAACCATAATAAATTGTGGTAGTTTCATAGAGGTATCATTTTCTTCAATGTACGACATTTTATAGTATATATAATTAGAAGAACTTGAAGAAATGAATTGACACAAATTTTATTTCTGACATACCAAGCTTGTACTACCCCTTTTTTTTTTATACCAATGGCAGGTACTTGTCCATACGAAGCCAGTTGTGAAAGCTTCTATTACATAAAACATAAAATATACTATATATAATACTATAGTACAGGCAGAATCAATAGGCGGGTTTTTGGTTTGGCACGGAAACAACTCACTCCACATTTTCTCCAGCAGTTTATGACCTGAACAAAGAGACCTTTCTGTCGCTCCGTTCGAATGTTAGTTATTGACAAGTGCTCGTTTGTAAATACAATTGTGTTTGTAAATACAATATATATCATAATAAACAGTATTTTTAAACAGCTACTAATCATCCGAGTACTATAATCGCTATCATGTCTCAATCGGGCCCTGATATCAGAAGCCTTACTAAAGATGTTATATATCAACGTCACTCTTTCTTGAAAGAACTGTGATGACATTAAAAATGTCCTATCATCAACGCAGACAGTCACTGTCAAAGGCCAGTGACGCTTCTTTACGATCGCTCCAGAGAATTTGTGCAAAATAGAGAAGAATAGCAGTAAAACAATGATCCTATGGAGCGTAATTTTACATATATTTATTTAAAGAATACACGGACAGATGTAAATAACATGGAATTTTATTTTTAAATTAGTATTTTTTTTTTAGACATTGTAATATTTTATTTTATTCTATATTAAGTTGTTTATTTAAGACATTAACGATGGAAAATTGTTTCATTATTTAGATTGTTGAAGACCATTATTAAGTTAATTTAATTTTTTTAGAAATTGTTCAAGGAATAAGGTAAATTTCTTAATTGGTATGCTAATTATATCTTTGTCAAATGGAGTATTATATTGTAGTCTACTACATATTCTCGACTGCTAAATTTTTAGGAGCTCCAGTGTTAGTTATAATTAGGTAAAATACATTACGTTTGGAAATAAAATATTATTAGGATCATAAAATGAAATATTATTTAAAAATTTGTCAATAATATAGAGTAGATATAAGTGTGACTGGCGACTATTTTAACGGCATTTGTTTCATTGAATATATGCTATTTCAACACTTCTTGTATTGAATGCATCAATAATACAGACGCATAAACAAGACTGGATGAAACTCACCGCATAGAATCGGAATAGTGCTGAGTGCCCAATTTATAGAACGATTTTTTGTGTCAGACTACTTATTGTGTTATTTATTTTATTAAGCTAAGACATTCATAAGTGTGGTTTCATTACGAAACTCGTTCATGTTATAATAATATACATATTTCACAATCGGTAATATTTTGTACTTTAATTTTTAATTTTATCGCGATTTATAAAGTTTGTAAGTATACTGCATTAACATTATTTAGTATTTACTGTTTCAACGCAACATTCTGAAAATACATAAATACAAAATATTTGTGTAATGCTAAATATTTGAGTAGCTTAATATCAAAGACGGACATCTGTCGTCCCCATAGTTTTGATCTAGAGACAATTTTTTAATTCACAGTGTTATTTGTAATATTTAACACAATTTATTTTATACATATACTGTTAGAGTTTGCATATGGTTTCACTATAACTGGAGAGAGCATGAAAAATCGTATAAAAACCACAGCTATCTAAATTTCGATTGAGGTCAGATGTCCGTCTTTGATATTAAGCTACTCATTTGATTTATATTAGATTTACATTACACTTTATTACTTTTGTGAAATGACTTAACTTGTGAAATATTACAGTGATAATACTGAGTAAAGAACATAGCCCCTATTTGTAATTACTACAAATCACGTTATTATTTTATTTATGTTCTAAGTTTTCCTGTAGTGAAAAAGTATCAATGGAGGAGAAAGTTGTTTGGGACAGGACCGTACACCAAGCAGGTTCTGAGGGGTGTAGGAGTCGGGGTAGAGAAGTAGGGGTTCGCCAGACCCGCCGATTTCTTCTGCCCCTAGTATAACTCTAGTGACTATTACTTTACACAGTGTGAAGAACGATTAAATTTAAACATAATGTGATCTTCAGGAACTAGCAAATTGTTCCTCCTCTTCCCCTTACATTTCTCCTAATTAGATACCGTATTAGTCTACTGCATTTATACCATATAAAGATTCTAAAGTCTTACCTTCACAGGATAATAATATGAACGGAATGATAGGTGGTCACGACCACATAATGGTGGGTTTTCTGAGCGCATATGCATCTCTAAATGTTGGAAGAAATCTTGGTCCTCATGTGACGTGAAGGGCACCAGCACTCCTACTGTACCAGAAAGGGTTGTGTATACCAGGGATTCACTGCCACCAGGAATAAGTGTTGCTTTCTATAATAGCAGAAGAGATTTAATATTTTTAATGTTAACCGTCATGATGGCTCAGTGCTAGAGCATTGGGCTTATATTCTGGGTTCAAATCCTGCTCTACCCTGAATTTCCTCTGGGTACTCCAGTTCGCCTATGAAATCCCAACAATTCTCCATCATCATCATTCATTCGTTCGTTACGAGTGTAATGTGTACTCAATGCCTGTCATGCAGTTTGGATACAACTTTTCCACATGTATTTCAGAACTTGTCAATTTGATTTCAGGAAGTGTGATTTATATTTCAGAAACAGTAAACTGCATTTCAGAAGTATGAACCCACAATTTGCTATTTTCAAGATTTTTTTAGTTGGTTATTTAACGACGCTGTATTAACTATTAGGTTATTTAGCGTCGATGGGATTGGTGGTAGTGAGGTGGTATTTGGCGAGATGAGGCTGAGGATTCGAAATAGATTACCTGACATTCGCCTTAAAGTTGGGGAAAACCTCGGAAAAATCTCAACCAGGTAACCAGCCCAAGCAGGAATCTAAGCCACGCCTGAGCCAAGCACCTCAGTCAACTGAGCTACGCCGGTGGCTCAAGATCTGTTCAATGTACAAAATTTCACTGTGGTGCTTCATTGGATCACAAAGTACCAGGTAATTTTATAAAGACTGAAGTTTCTTTTTCTTGGATGGTGTTATTTTTAAAAAGGTATTTGAAAGTTCCAGCTGGACAAATTTTACAGTAAACATCAATGTGTTAAGAAATCAGTGCCTATATTAAAATGTTATTTCATTATGCAATTACCTTAAATACAAATTATGATTTGTGGAATACAATTGACGCTCTCTGAAATACAACTGACTGAACTGATATGACAGAGTCACAATTCTCATAAGAGTGACGACATCATTTAATTTAGTATATTACTGCAGATTTGTGTTTTTCTTATCAAAACTGGTTAAGGAGAATTATCACTACGGATACAATCATCCTTTCCTCCTTTTTCATTAGGAACAGCAATAAATTTTGCAGTACTATACTGAATTAAATGATGACATCACCCTTAACAAAATTGTGACTCTGTTCATTTTTTCTCTGTACCCTTCATATACAATTGATGCTTTCTGAAATACATTTGACTTATCTGATATACAAATGATGCATTCTGAAATGCATCTGGAAAAAGTGTAGATCAATTCTACCACTCATTCTGTACATTTCTGAACAAGCCAAGCATACCTGCAATGACATGCAAATTTCTCCCACATGGAAGTTTGCAACAATTCCAGCTTTTTGTGAAGCACCATTGAGAAGACCACGATCCCACAAGGCTTTGTTTCCTGTTGGATCTTCATCTACGTCATCAGTTATACTGCCTGACAAACGAATCTGTAAAGCAAAAGGTAGCATGTTAGTGAACACACTGATTAGCACCAATAAAGTGTGCTAGTAAAATAAATATTTTTATATCAGCACTTTGAGTTAAAATCAGTAACATTCATAAACACGGACCAAAGTGAATTCATCATTTTTCAGTTGTTTGAACATTATAAAAAAATTGTGAGCAGACTGAAATTCTTCCTCCCTCTTCCCACTTATAATAAAAAGAAAAATATTGCTCAATGTAGATTTTCATTTCTTACAGCATTAAGACATCTAGTTTCTACACAAGATAAAAAAAAAGAGGTGGGGGGGGGGAGATAATGCTGAATCACATTATATCCTGACACTGTCAATGCTGTATTATTTTTAAGATGTTCCTGCAAGGTTTAGTGCAGTATCACCTACATTTGATTCCTTTCTGTCACATAAAACACACAGCTAAAGAAGTTAAGAATAATTTTACAACTGCTGTTTATGTTTTTTTATAATTAATTGTACACATCTTTATCATTATTAGCAATACATCACATTGTCTACACTATAAAGGTAGCTATGAAAGTAGTGGAGTGTAAATATTAGTTACAATAAATGCTGTACATTTTACGCATTTTTTTGTGATTAATACAGATTTGCAAATAAACCATCACGAAACAGTGAAACAAAATAAATAAATAAATAAATAATAATTGAAAATTGGATAACTTTAGCGCAATCTTTAACGTGGTTTTGAGGAATACCTGCACAAGAGTTAACAAGTTTCATCTATCTTTCATTATTTTTTTTAAAATTTATTGCACTTATAATTGAATTTGATAAAAATATACAATTCTGCAGCATATGTTGGTTGACAGATCAGTGGTTGGGAAATGCAGGTCTATACAGACTTACAAGGAAATCAAATTCTGTTTTGGATTGAAATATTGATTAGTTGAACACCTTGATGTATACATCTCCAACTAAGAGACTAGGCATCACAATCCAAAGATGTTATCTCAAAATTGATTGGCGGGGAGAACCATTTGGTTCCATCAAATTTTAAAACAGAACACTCCAACTTCACATTATTATGCTCTAGAGAAATATTCTCTCAGATGTTGGACTTCCAACAGTCTTTGACGTTTTCAGATATATGGGTTTAAGAATTTCACATTAAATTCTGAACAGTACTATAACACTATAAACTAAAAACAAACCTTTCAATTAGGGCGAATAATAAATAACAAGAAATTAATACTTACAACTGCAATATTTCCAAACTTGTCAGCAGTTGCCACTGTATCAAAATCAAGAACTGTGGCAGTAGTGATCCAGCGTGGATGTGTATCATCTGCAAAAATGATGAGTTGATTTTCTTGTCGTTTGTATCTAACCATGTAGACACTCTCTTGTACATCGGAAACAAAGATTCGATGCCCCATTGCTTGAATATTCACTATCAGATTTGGAATGTGCTGAAAACAGGAATTTTTAAGACATAGAACTGGATTCTCAAATACATACTAATAACTATAAATTACACAGATGTATCTTGATCAGTAAATTATAATGTAATCATGAAAATTCATTAGTCTAACATGTTTCTTCCATCATGTCAAGAATCGCGTGCATTTTGTCATTACAAACCACAAAATGGATTACTAGATTCATTTTAATCTACAGAACAGCCTGGAAGCAAGTCAAACTGACAACAACACTACTCTGGACATAAAAACACGCTGCACATCTTTTAATAATAGACTTTTAATTGTAACATAGAAAAAACAATGGCATATTATTAATTCACGCACACTTCAAGGTTACATAACAATGTTTCTGGTGCTTTCTAATATCAGAAATTTTGGTCATTTTCTGTACACTGTTGCTAACAAACTAGTGCATGGGTTTTGTAATTAAATGAATACTTTTTAAAATAAAATAAAATGAAATATTTATAGTGGCAATAGATAATTTCCATTATTAGGTAAGCAGTGGTTATAAAAATCCCCTGCCCCTTTATAGTAAAGCTATAGGAAAACTAATGCATGATGTTTTTATAAATATGCCACAGGCCTTGCAAAAAATATTTCGAACATTTTACTCAAAATCTGAGCAACACATTTCATTTTGATATACGCAAATTTTTCAGAATATTTTTATTAATAATTAATTAACTAATTGACTCACCGAAATGAAACTTCACTACATCATTATCTATCACACCGTGATTATATGTACAAAAAATCAAGAATGTAGCTTGAAAAATGTAAAAAAATAGAAATTTCACTCATCACCCTCCTTAAGTAAAATTACATTAGAACACCAATTGTGTGTGTGTGTAACTTTTGTGAAAACAGTAGAACACAAATTGTGTGTGTGGAACTTTTGTGAAAACAGTCATTGGAAACAAACAAAAATTTTACTTTTCCTGACAGCCATTTCCCTAGGACTACAATATACACTTCCAGCAATTGCTATGATTTGGAAAAACCAGTTGCGCTGAAGATGTGGCAAAGGACACTGGAACCCTGGTGGAGCTCTGTCATAAGCAATGTATTTTCGACATAATAAACAAAGTGTTGTGTCTTTCAAAAGTCCAAATGCAGTGGATTTTAATACTGGGTATCGTGGAGTGAAAGGTGGTCCTGCCCTCCATCCTCAACAAATGTATGCAGGTTGTGAGCAAATTGGCAAGATATCAATGTGTTTACAATAGGAAGTCCAAATTTAAAAAAATACCATACCTTATCGCATACTCTTCTCCCTCCCATTTTTTCAACAGTAATCTCACTAGAGGTTTTGATTTATCTAGAGAAAATCAAAACTCGAGTGGGATTTAATTGACTATTACACGATTAGAAGAAAGTATATAAAGATTAGAAGTAACAAAGTGTACAATAAAATATTAATTGAGTTACGAAAATACAACTGTCTTCAAATGTATTATTGTACCATCTCAACATTACGCTAGATGGCAGTAGTGTTTTATGATGATGTTTTCTTGTTACCGGTATCAGTTGTGCCAACTATGGAATTATCATTGAACTCTGTGGACTGTTACTAGTCAAGAAGGCTTTGTTGATTCAGTTTCATTTTTATTAAAACATTTGCATTCCATTTCAATCATCCGGATCCCAGTAATCAACGTCACTTGACAGATGATTTTCAATAAATCTTAGTATTAAACAATCTCTGTTACGTGACTATCCATAATATATAGCAGAAGCTATAACATAACCTAAATAATATAAACAAGAGTTAGAAAAGTTTTAATTAGGGATGATGAAATAAACAAGAAACGTTTTAATTAACGATGAAATAAAAAAATAAACATGGATAATTTTAAAAGAAACAATTATTGAAAGTTCAATTTTCAAATTTGAATGTTTTGGTGGTTCAGTTTATGTTATATTGGACGTGTGCGTAAAAGAAGTGAACTCATTGGTGTACATGGTGTATCCATCAACTCATTCAGGATTTCCGAATGGTGCTCTTCATATATGACCAGTGATCTTTATTAATTCTTGTTCTTGAATGCCAAAATGCGAGTCATATTTGAAAATGATGTGCATCGACTGGAGTGGTTTGTAATTTTCTGTTTTTTAACAGCCAGACCAGTGCAGTTTGAAATGTTGGCAAACAAAGAAGCAAATGCTAGGGTAGTGATAAAAATAAACAAATGCTAGGGACGCGATAAAATTGTGCGATAAGCGGCCATAATTGGTTGAAAGACGTCCTTTCGTACCGTTTTATTGGTCGAAAGTAGTGTGACGTAGTAAAAGTGTAATAGTCAAATTAAAAGTATTGAAAGCAAATTTTCCTTCACTCAAAGGATACTGGAATTCCTTATGTTTCAAATCCCATTTCGAATGTGAAGACCCAGGGTCAACAATCTCCTGACAATAGATCTGTACTTAATCCGTCTAAGTTGTGCTTTGTCTCTCTTTCTACCTCCCCTACAAATACCATCAAAAGCAGTCTATAATGACAATGTGTGAGTTCGTAAACGAAGCATGGGGGCAGATCACTGGGGAAAAAGAAACCTTAAACTGACATTTCCTGTGCTACAGATGGGTCCGAAGATGACTGACATGTTGTGGAATAGTTAAAATGAACAAGAAGGTATGTTATCTGAATCAAATGTGTGAAAACAGTGAGGGTGCCGATGAAAGTGATAACAGTGTAGAATATGGAGGGGGAGAAAACGTGAAAGGTAATTTTTTGTGAGTCAATAGTACTTATTTACTTTTGACGGGAAAAACGGAGAGAATTACGTGATAATGTACAGTAAACCTTAGAAAGGATTCCAGCTAAAATCTTGTAAACCAATGGCAGATCCTGTTAGTACATTAGTACTAACGAAAACAAAAAAAAGTCAATTTTTTAAATGTATTTTCTTAGTAATCTTCCTTTTCAGGACGGATTATTTTCCAGAAGAAAAAAAAAATTCCCTTGCACAAAACACAACTTACTTTGTTCTCACATTTCCGGAGCAGCTTCTTCCTCCCCATATCATAAAGACGTAACATGCGGCCAACACCAACCAAAATGCGGCCTTGGAATGAACAAATTGCCGATGGCACTTCATCAACAGGGGTTTTGTGAACAAGTTCTATACTGGTGCAATCAACATTTAGCCTGCAAAAATTCATATACCTTACAGTTACAGTGTGTTTACAAGATATATACACATTCTAGAAGTCTACGATATACTTGATCAGTTTCAACTGAAATCATTTTAAATCATGAGTCTAACATGTTACAGACATCATTTCAAGATATATTAAAATTAAAATATTAGGTATGACAGAAAAAAAGACAAGAAAGCAGTTTTCACTAGACGAGAAAAGAAAAATCATTGAAGAAGTAGACAGAGGAGTGGAGAAAAGCGAAGTAAAGCCTATTGTAAAATATGCAAGAATAATTATTCAGTTGTCGAATATGCATAATTATCATTATGGTACAGACTTTTATTGAAGTTGCAATATAATATGGATATACAGTATAACCTAATCCAGGTATCTGTTATTCCATAATATGGGACACAATTTGTAGGCAAATTTAATCAATTTTCGGTTTAACGAAAATAATTACAGTACCCACTCGAGTTTGCTATACTGGCACTTCTATGTATATTATTTTATAAGATTATTGTAAATTAAATGACATAATATACTTTTTTATTTAATTTGTTACTGATGAATTTCATTAGTTCAGGTTTTTAAATAAAATAATTAACTTGAGCTGTGTTTTAAACCAGCAGTTGTCAAACATTAGGTTCAATTAATGCATTTTTCTACCATAATATGGGACACAATTGTAGGCAAATTTAATCAATTTTCGGTTTAACGAAAGTAATTACAGTACCCACTCGAGTTTGCTATACTGGCATTTCTATGTATATTATTTTATAAGATTATTGTAAATTAAATGACATAATATACTTTTTTTAAAATTTGTTACTGATGAATTTCATTAGTTTAGGTTTTTAAATAAAATAATTAACTTGAGCTGTGTTTTAAACCAGCAGTTGTCAAACATTAG
This sequence comes from Periplaneta americana, assembly GCF_040183065.1. Classification (NCBI taxonomy): domain Eukaryota; kingdom Metazoa; phylum Arthropoda; class Insecta; order Blattodea; family Blattidae; genus Periplaneta; species Periplaneta americana. The sequence goes on from NC_091130.1 coordinate 40,547,999, forward strand.
GTTCAATTAATGGATTTTTCTAGGGTTTCTTCTTGCATACATTTTTTTTCTTATTTGTATATTAAAATATTTAGAGAATGAGGAAAAGAGAATGTAGAAAGTTGGGCATGAGAAGGGCTATTGTCACATAGTCACGCGAAATATTTGAAGTGAATTTATTGCTAAAATACCAAAATTTGATTTAGACGAATAATGTAGTTTAATAAAATTAGTAAGGGCAAAGGCAAAAACATACAAAAAAAAATCATTTTTATCCAAATTTTACATTTCGGAAAATTTTACTTTCAAAATGCATCTTTTTGGAGAATGATCCATGTACCACTTTTCTACTTTTTAAGAGTTACTATCGTAAATATAAATTAAAAACATAAATCGTGAAAGTACTACAGGTTCTATAAATTTCAAGGATTGTGTGTATACTAACTTGTAAGTGTATAGAAAACCCCCTCCAACTTGGCGCGGATTTAACTGGAGATCTTTTGCCACACCAACAACAATGAACTGCTGGTTATCTGGCTGGTTTGCGAACTTCACCAAGGCAATACTGAAAAGGTATAAAACAAAATTGATTTTTTACACAATATTGCATGTCATAAAGCGTATCTTAAACTACAGCATATGAATCAGAACTGCAGGACTCAAATCATTAAATCATAAATGACAAAATTCATCATGTTAATTATATACTACTGAATAAACAAGTTAATAAAGCTAAAAATATTCTTCTCTTCAATGGAGATAAGGCACAGTATTCGGGGGAGGACTTCACACTTCCCAAACAAAAAACCAAGTAACAATAATGAGTGGATGTATTTTACACATTTAATAAAGGCTTGTATTAAGTGTAATTGGATAACTTCCGTAAATACAGTAGCGTGCAAATTAATCCGAACAAGACATATTTTTACATTTCTGTCATTGTTGGCCTCACAGCTGCTCATACCGCTTTAATTGACATCTGTAATACGTGTAATTCCATTGTTGAAGGTCTGTCGTTATTATTTTTTTTTATAATATGTGACGTTTTGCCTGTCATTTTGTACTCATAAGCATTTCAGTTGTTTTGAAGATTTAATACTGCAATCCTGTGTACATTCTGTCGTTTTCACAAATGGATACAACTCCACGAAAACGGTCTAAAATTATAACATTAGCAGAGCATTCTTCTATGACACAGAGGCAAACTGCTGCAGAATATCACATCGGTTTGGCTACTGTTAATTCAATCATAAAACGATACAGGGAGACTGGATCCAACACACCCCAGAAAAAAGGAAACTGTGGCCGGAAAAGGAAGACTTCACCTTCAGATGATCGTTTAATTGTCAGGAAAAGTAAATTAAATCCTACACTAACTGCTGTTGACTTAACCCGCGAGTTAATGGCTACCACTGGGGCGAATATTCACGTCACAACAGTGCGGCGTAGGCTTTTGGAAGCTGGACGAAGGGCTCGTAAGCCTATTAAGAAGCAACTGCTAAACCCTGTTATGTGCAAAAAACACTTAATGTGGGCAAAATTACATCAACACTGGACAGTGAATGACTGGAAGAATGTACTTTTATCTGATAAGTCTCATTTTGAGGTCCACGGCCACTGTGTTTCTTATGTACGGAAAGGATCCGATAAAGTAACAGCAGCTCATCTCCAACAAGCACCCAAATACCCCCCCCTAAAGTAATGTTTTGGGGTTGTTTTACACATGAAGGGCCTGGAGCATCAATTACCTATCAAGGGAATGATGAATTCTGACAAATATATTCACTTATTGGAAACCAGAATCGTACCCCGCTGCAAAAATCATTTCCGGATGGCAGAGGTGTGTTTCAACAAGACCTGGCACCATGCCATACATCTCGAAAAACTACAGAATTCTTCAACAAGAAGAATATTCAGGTACTCCCCTGGCCAGGCAACTCACCCGACATCAACCCCATTGAGAACTTGTGGTCAATTTGCAAAAGAAGAATGCAAAAAATGGATTGTTCTACAAAGGAGAAGATGATTTCTGCCCTCATTGGTGTATGGTTTCGCGATGAAGAAATGAAGAATATTTGTGCCAAATCGTCTCAGAGCTGTTATTAGGAACAAGGGAGGCCACATAGATTACTGAGGTATGTCTTAGATCTTTTTTTTATCCCGTTTGAGTGTTTTTGCACAAGTAATTACGTTGTTCGGATTAATTTGCACTCTACTGTATCTCAAATTGATCGAAATTATTAGGTCAGGAAAAAATTTGGGAAATTAAACATTTCATTATTTGAAACCTTACTGATAATGTAACTTGTATATTTCTGATACTTTTATTTCGAATTTCTTTTTTTGTAACGTCTAATGGCGGGTACTTGAGTGTCTGTCATTCATCCATATGATGCCAATTGTGTAAACCAATTTACCGAAAAAAGTCACTGCCATGTCCAGCACTCTTTAACTTCTAGACCATCGTAGCGGCTTTATTTTTTTTTTAAGTAGGTTATTTTACGACGCTTTATCAACATCTCTGGTTACTTAGCGTCTGAATGAGATGAAGGTGATAATGCCGGTGACATGAGTCCAGGGTCCAGCACCGAAAATTACCCAGCATTTGCTCATATTGGGTTGAGGGAAAACCCCGGAAAAAACCTCAACCAGGTAACTTGCCCCGACCAGGAATCGAACCCGGGCCACCTGGTTTTGCGGCCAGACGTAGCGGCTTTAACTAGAGTGGTGAGGTGTAGTTAAGATTAGGGACTACTGTTTCTTCAATGGAGTTATATATTTTTTTCCATATTCATATTGCAATTAATTAATGTATGAACTAGAGAAACATATACAAGGGTTACTTACCAAGTCATGGCAACTATTTTTTTTGTTGTTATATAAACATTTTATGCAAATACACAATGTACTCTACCAGTAATGTCCATTACATGGATTACTCAAGAAGTATTGTAGACAAGGAAGAAAATTAAAAAATGCATCTACAGTAATAATGTTGAGCACAATAGTCTACACATACATTAACACTTTAAGAACTTTAGAAGTAATCACTAAAGCAATCAGCTGTTGGCTGCCAAATAAGAGAAAGGTGACAAATATCAACTGCTCCATTGTCCAATCTGGTAATCTCATGTTACACTGTATTAGCGCTGTCTTTTCATGTAGGGAAGCATCTCCCATGAAATGGATCTTTCAATTTCAGTATCAAATTAAAATAGCATGGTGACAGATCGAGCGAGTAGGAGGGATGGTCTAGTACTTCCCATCTCCAGGTCCGTAAACAGGTATTAACAATGTCTGCTGTCTGGGCTGTTGCATTATTGCGAAGAATGATTGCATTGTTCAATAACTCGGGACATTTATTCCTGATAGCGCATACTTGACAAAGGCTGAAAATCAACTGACTATCGCGCATCCCTTCCTCTTCCATTCTTGAACATCTACACCATCTAGTGCCATCAACAAGTATCATATTGCTGCATATCGAAAAATGTGGATTGCGGTCTGACATTTTGCTGAAAAAAATAGTTGCCATGACTTTGTAGTGACCTTCAAATGTATGTATGTAATGCTTTGAACTGGAGAAAAGTACAATCATCATATAAAAATTTGGGACTAATTATTAAAAGCCAGAAACTTTGTCTTCCATTCTAGACATATTTATAGTTTCAAAATTCTTTTAAACAAGTAACAACCTTAAGTATTTTTCATTACAGGCTACATTAACAGTAACTTAGTATTATGGCAAGTCGAGAATGAAAACACTTCAAATTTGACAATGAACCAATGGACCCCAAAATCTCGAAATTAATACAATACAATATAAAATATTAAACCACTCGTTACGAATGCTGCACTATGGAATTCTCACCTAAGAGCGGCTTCGTTCTGGTCCAATTTAATAAGCTGCTCTGTCTTGCCTTCCACTGGATCCAAGACACGAATTACAGAAGCCCACATGCCTGGACCAGCCTTGGGAGCGCTGAATACACTTTCTGGCAAGTCTTCGTTCAAGAAAGCCTCTGCCATCTCACGTGCAAGTTCTTGTTCTTCTTCACCAGCTGCCTCTTGCATTTCCTGAGAACAAGTACATATAGTATCCTCAATAATCAGCCTTGACAGCTCCAACAATTTCAGACGCTTTGCAGCAGAAATCAGAACTGCAGGACGTCACATCAAAGTTTTCAGAATTATGTGTTTGTCATCATATTTCTGCATAAATGATTTACGAAAAAATTACATACGAGAATTTTGGTTGCAAAGCGTAGTGAAGTGCATTCTATAACATCACCACGAAAACAAATTAAATTTTCATAAATCTGAGATGAGCTTCATGAGGGCAAATATTAGTACAAGCATGCGTTTTTCCTTGTAAAACAGAAAAATATATTTGCAAAATGCATTTTGAAAAATTATAAAATATATGTATAAAATGTTTAGGTTCCTTGCAGCTTGGACACATACCTCTGCCATCTGTATCCGTCTCTGTTTCTTGGTTTCCTCTGTATATGCATTGTGTTCTGTCTCCGTAATTATAAGATGGGCAGACTCATGGTGTATGACAAATTTTCGTGGAGTATAATCCACAGGGAACGATACCTGCAAATCAAGTACAGTTTAGTAATTCAATTTAAATTATACATCCTTTCTATACACGAGAAGTTAAAACATTCAATAGCCAGTCAGTCACAAGAGTAAAATCATGTGTCATATGAAACACGGATTAATGGTTACATCATTCTGTATTTATTACAAAGAAGTGATAAATTTACTCGGACATAATTATATAATACAAAAAGAAGAGAGATGAGGAAACTTCATATTACAAGTAATGCAAGATAAGAGTGAAAATGTAAGCGACAAGAAATCTCGCATCATTCATACCAGAATAATTTATGTAGACCAACGTAGTCAATGTTTATTTTATTTTCTCATATAGTTCATAAACGAACTCCGTTGAACCTTAATAGGTAATTCTCATAGTCATACTATTACATGGCAATAAAAACTAGGTAATGAAAGACCAAGAATACAGATATGAATCAAAAGAAATGTTAATTCTTTAGACAGCTATGTCATGTTACACAGATGATGAACATGGTGCTATTAAAGAATTAAAATGTAAAATATAATTAAAACAGTAAAATAACACAACAGTAAAAGCAAAGAAGAACAGACAATGTATACGTGAAGTCATGTAACAAAAACTGCATAAAATTAAGGACCAATATGGCAACACGAATATCACAATTAATTTTGAAATTACCAGCATTTCAAAAAGAAACTATTTTTTTGCGTAATGAACACATCCTATTTTACAGTAATATGTGGGGGGGGGGGGGAAATCCCCGCATAATGTACATATTACATTTTATAACTAGTTTTTGCTTTAGTTGTATTCAGTTTTAGGTTACACTGTAATACATTCTTATTCATTTCGTAAGTTACGCACTTTACAATCTGTAATTTAGAAATCTTCTCACCATTTGTGAGCTGCCACAAAAGACAAAGAGTACTTAATCATATAAATGTTTACAAGTTCACTGAACCATTGATTTTGTTTTGACAATGAAACTCCTACAAGTATATAGCTGCAAATACATTTTAAGATTAGTGGAAATATACCTATTTTTAAAGAGGTAGGTGTGACAAAAAAGTAAAGAATGCTAATGAACTTAGTTTCATTTCGAATATAGGTGATGCTTCAGGAGAGCAATAGATCCTTTCAATGCAGCTAAGGTTACAACCGGAATAATAGGTGTAGGTATTCCAAGCCTCTTAAACACATCTTTCATGAAGAGAGTAGCGGTACCTCTTGCTCCAACCAGAAGTCCGATCACTCCAAGCTCTTTCAGCTGGTACTTTTGGAGGTAATATGGAATGGTGGGATTGTAGATATTCTTTTTTTCATTATCCACTTCTGCTGGCTGTTCCCATTCGTTTCGAAACGAATTATTGATTGTAAGTGTTCAATATACTGATGTTCTTGAAGTCATACAACGACGATTTTCAATTTTACTGTACTTAAATGTCTGATGTCGAAATCAACTGCAATTATCATGGGATATCAGGTAGTTATGATTTTTTCCTCTAAAATCTTTTCCTTGTACATAATACGCATCCTGGATTTTTAATAAAAAATTATGAAGAAAAAAAAAAGTTTGTCTATTACAGGCCATTTGGTATCTCGTGAAAACTACCTGCATGTAAGGAGAAAGAAGAAGTGGACTGGGAAACTTCTCTCCCTCACTATGCTTCGACTAACAGCTAACTAGCTCGTTCATTCCCACCGTAAGGTTCTTATTATGAGCTACAGCGCACACAAGCATTTGGTTTCACGAGATAACTCTTGACATTAGTAATTTTCTTAAAACAAAATGCTGCACTTGTAACAGAATTTAATTAATTTATCTAAAATTGTTACCTAGCAGAGACAACAGAACAAATAGCAATGGAATGAAAATAATACATCTATGTAACTTTTTAGGTACGCAATTGCAAATTATATTTTTTTTTAAATTTTGGTACTCAAGACAATCAATCAGATGACATAACATATAAATGTAGCGGCTCATTTATGGCTCTAGTGTCAATTCTTTCAATCACTAACTATAATATGTAAGTTTTCCAGATATTAGAGTAATATATGCAACTATAATAATGCCCTATCCAAAAATAAAAGCTATTGTAGAACATGTTTTATACACAAACCTGATTGAAGACTGCACCCAACTTCTCCAGAGCCAAAATACGAAGTGTATTCGTAGAAATGGCGACTATTCCCTCTGGACACTGTTCAGACGAAAAGCCTGAAGCATATTCTAGTGACTCGTATGACAGAGGTGTCAAATGGAAACGATTCTGGTAATAATAGCTCAACCACGATCGACTTGACATGGCCAACACCTGCAAGAAAATGTATTCAAGATATAACTACATTTGCATTGCTTTCTGACTAACATTACGCAATTAGGCCCATTTACTAAAATAATTAATGAACTATGTCAGCTGTGATCAGACATGAAATTGTAATCACTGTTCAGATGAAACACGGATAGGATGTAACATCATATCACAGCCTAAGCACATACATATTTTTGCTTTAAATTTTCCGAAAGCTCTTCATTTGATCCCATGTCCAAAACTTCATGTAAAAATTCACTGGATGTTGCACAATCAGCTTCAGCTATTGTGTCCAGAAATGTTCTCTCTATACCTCGTAATCATCTAGCAGTGAGAAGCAAATATTCTCGTGGGGGCTGAAGAAGTTAATTTTTTTTCACCATGTTAATAATGACAAAACAAGTGCTTATGCAAATTTTGGTCACTCGAGCACAATTATGAGACCGCCAGAAAGTAAGTTTTCCTGGGATCATTTACAGAAAGAAAACAGAATTTCATAGAAAGTTTTATTCAAACAGATACAGCAATTGTTGAGCTATTTTGTCAATATATTCCTCATCAGAATTTAGACATCTGTCAAACCATGATCAACAGAGCGGTGCAGATGGCCGTCACATATTGGTTGCAATTCCAGGTGGCAGACTTCTTACACACAAGAATACAAAAGTTGATCCCATGGTATGATAAATGTCTCAATTTCGGTGGGGAAATAGCTCACATTTGCTATATCTGCTCCAATTAATCTTTTCATGAAATTGTGTTTTCTTTCTGTCAACAGCCCTAGGGAAACTTATCTTCTGGACGGCTCTCGTAATTGCGCTCAAGTGGCCAAAATTTGTATAAGCACTTGTTTTGACATTAACATGGTGGAAGAAAAAAATTAATCTTTTTATCTGCCCCCATGAGAAAGTTTTCTTGTGAAAGATGAACAAGCTGAATATGCATACAGACGACTGGTAACTCTAATGAGAATTATACTGAAACATGGTATATCCTTTGACAGCAATTTTGTTTATACAAAGTTAAAAAAAAAATTATTTGGGAATACTTTTGGAGCATAGGCTTTCTTTTAATTATTACTGTGCTCCAACCACGAGAAAGTCTTTGCGGAATGAAACGCAGCGGGGTAATGCTGTGAATGAATGTTGATATCATAAGGTCACACATGTGGGTACTCGTATCTCTATTGGCTCGCTCTCACAGCACAAATAATAACATTGTTACACACATATTTATACTATCCTAGTTACAAAATTAGATCATTGTTAATCTCCTGGTCTTTTAATCCCTCCATATAGGAAATAACATATGCAGGAGAGTGCATGGATTTTAAACTGACATTATAACGATAATATTATCTATCTACTTCGTTCCAATAGATGACGCAATAGTAAGCACATTCCTTTCACGGTTGATCTCCTGGTTGGAGAACAGTATGTTAAAAAGTTCAGTTCAAATGATTCTTGCTGTCTTCTTTTGGCTTGCACTAGCATCTTAAATTTCTTGTCGTAACATCTAGTGACTTAATAGATACAGTAACTACATGCTCCAAGGCAGTCAACAGTTTTCCAGAGCTAAAATGCAAGATTAACCAAGACTGGTTGATGTTCGTGAAAACTAAAGATTGTAATTGATTTTGACACTGACATCAGACTTTTTCTTAACATGCTCAATAATAAGCTAAATTTTATTATATAAAAGAAATCAATGAGTTCTGAAAGTACAAATCTGTGCAGTACTCACAGCTTCACTGCCTTGCATTCTTATTCGGAACAACTTGACAGGACGAGATCCAAGGTATCGTGTCCGGGTGTCTGCAAGGTCACCAGTAATCTGGTCCAATACTGTTCTCAACAATACTCCGTTCTGAAGCCCAATATTCAGGTACAACGAACCGGTGGTGCCAGGTTCTCCTTCACTTCCACTCTCGCCGGCACCCATTTCCACTATACACAGAGATTCAGCAGCTGCTGGAAGAGCTTGCATACTCAAGGGTGACAGACAGTCCTGTAATACAGTGAAAGAAAAAACTACTGTTCAGTCAAAGATTAATGAAGGTAAGTTCAGAGCAAATCAGAGAACACATATGAGACTGACAGTACAAGAAGCATCACTCTCAAAATTATCAAACTCTGTTACGAGGGTCATTCTGAAATTAAAAGCTGATCAACCATTTAACAGAAAGAGAAGGTAAAACAAAAAGAAAATTGTGCAATATTATTGTATGAGGGCTATTCATGAAGTAACTTCCGTTTATTGTTTACAAACCTGTGAATGGCGTTACAGAATTGGGTTACAATATGTTTGAAAGTATACATTCTAGTTTATTTTTCCACATAGTTTCCAGTCACATTGAGACACTTGTCATAGCATCTGACGAGCTTTGAAATTCCGCAATCATAGAATTTGGCAGCCTGCGACTGAAGCCAACCTACGACACTGGTTTTCAATGCTTCGTCATCGTCAAAGCGCTTGAAGCCAAGCCATGTCTTCATGTGCATGAAGAGATGGTAATCGCTAGGCGTCAAATCTGGGCTAGAGGAAGGGTGATCCAATACTTTTCAGTTGAACTCTTGCAGTTTGGTCGCAGTACGACACACTGTATGCGGTCGGGCATTGTCATGCAGGAAAATCACTCCAGAGCTCAACATGCCACGAGGTTTGTTTTGAATGGCCCTCTTCATGTTTGTTAGTGTGTTACAGTAACGCTCAGCATTAATTGTGGCATTCCTCTCCAAGAACTCCACTAGCAACATTCCTTTTCTGTCCCAGAAGACAGATGCCATGAGTTTCCTTGTGGAAAGTGTTTGACGACACTTTGTGGGTTTTTTCAGGGAGTATGGCCCCACTGCGTTGATTGAAGCTTTGTTTCTGCATTCACATACCGCACCCAAGTCTCATCTCCTGTCACAACCTGATCGAGGAAAGCATCACCTTCTCTTTCGTAATGCTCAAGAAAGGACAGTGCTGCACCCATCTGGCAGAAAGTTTCTGGTAGCCCAAATCTTCAGTAATCACTTTGTACAGAAGAGTACGACTTATCTGTGGAAAATCTGCACTAAGCTCCGACTTGGTGAACTGCGGTTTGCTCTAACCCTTTTGTCAACCAAACGAATCAGATCTGAATTCACGATACTTGGTCGACCACTTCTCTCTTCATCATGGACATTAGTTCGCCCATTTTTGAACATACAGCACCATTGCCTTACACCACCTTCACTCATTACGTCTGGCCCATAAAATTCACAAAGTTGGAGATGGATTTCACTAGCTTTACAGTTTTTGGCCACAAGAAATCTTATTATAGAATGTACCTCACACCTGGCGGGACTTGCAACTGCAGCACACATTTTGACAGCACGTGGCTGAGACAGGAACAAAGACACGATCTTGACTCCACCGCTGCTCGACGTGTACTGCTTCAAGGTACACTCCACCGCAAGAGCGGCGCCACTGTCTCTGTTGTTACCCACGCTACATGAAAACGGAAGTTACTTTATGAATAGCCCTCATACTATCACATATTGGACTATGGGAAATGATCCAGCAGATTCTTAGCCAAGAAAGGCACTGTGATAATCCAAAAACCAACACAACTCATAATAGAGAAAAAAACTAAAAGACCTCAAAAAAGAAATAAACAAAAGAAAGCCAAGAAATACTATCTGTAAAACTATACGAAAATATACAATGCATAAGAACCACTGAACATCCACCAAGAAAAACAACTGCCCTCTTCTGACTCTTCACCAGTCACGACTGCCTGAATGAACACCTCAACAAATACGAATAAAACTCACAAATTCATACACACAGCCATGCAGTTATAACAAGGACCACCTCCTCCAATACAGAAAACCAAGGAAGACAAGCTCTTGCAGGATTGTATTGGGAAGCAAGAGGATTAATGGCTTATACCAATATTCAGTCACTGAAAAACAACGTTAACAGATTGTCTTTTGCTCTTGAATGCCTGCAAAGCACAGCACAAACATCACAGCTGGCTGGGTTCTCGATTGAATTGTTCATTTTCAACCAATATTTCATTCCAATAATCATTAAAAATGTTAAGAGTTCAAGAATGTGATAGTAAATAAATCTGAGAATCTTTACCGTTAAGTAAAGAAAAAAGTGCTGTTTAATAATACCTTTAATCAGCTTATATTTGATTACAATTTCCAGGCTCTTCCGAACGACTTAACACTTACCGAGGGATCAAGAGAGATAATGCGCACTGTGTTGTCGGCCAAGCCCACAGCCAGAAAACGGGACCTCTGCTCTCCGACTGGGACGTTTGCAAGTGCCATGCACACAGCTTCTGATGGCATCTCTTTCCGTTCTGTGTATTCATTGAGTTGTCCAGTCTGAAATCACATTTGTATCATATGTATATAATATTACAGCTACATTTAATAAAAGGTAATTTGTTTACTGCTTGTGGAGTTCTTTCATGTACAATTTAATTATGGTAAGTCTTTCCTGAAGTAGCCAAAATCAAATCAGTTCTTAAACATGATATAATTCTGGTGCAGGAACAAAACTTACTTGCCACAGAACTTTAAACTCTTATAACAATACTATTTACATATGACCCCTCTCCTGCCCACACAAATTTTGAAAAGCTTCCAATTGCATTATCTGGCAAGTATAAATTGGAAGAATTTACGAACCAAAGAGAGAAGATAACATTTTATTTTCTGTCAGTGTAATCTTTATAATTGTGTGTCTTCAATTGAAAACTTGTGACAAAAAAGGTTTGGGGTTTAAAATATCTGCATGAATTAATTTGTCGAATTAATATGAAGCCAAATATTAGGGAAAAGCAGCAGCAGCATCAGCATCATCATTATTGCCTTAGGGATCCTGGATGAAACCATTCTTGAGAAGTGTTCCTTCCAATTTAACTGATATCTGGAGATATAGTCCAGTATTGATGACACATTAACTAAATAAATACCCAAATAAAATGTAGATTCATGTTGAAACCTCCCATGAAACCAATAAATCTCCAAGACAATCAGACAAACACAAATTACTAGCTGCATATTATACTAACTATATGGTTAAGAAACTAAAACTGCTGAAGTCCGTTTCACAATCTTCTGGTTGTCACGTGACCAGCTGGGCATTTACAAAGATGGAAGCTTAACTACTCTCTCAAAATACATGCAAATGTTCTCAGTGTGGCATTCTAAGCAGCTTTTCATTTTCATACCTGTACAGTTCACATAAGCATCTATTTTTCATACTTCTCTAAGAACCTATTTTGTCTCTATACGATGTTTGATTAATTATAATTAATTAGTTGTGTTTTTACTGGCCAGAAACATCCTTTTTTTTACACCGAAGTGCAGTTTTGCAAGTGTTAATCATCACATTCTATCAATTTTATATATTTTTCATATAATAACAATTCGAATTTGGCTATAGAGTTTGACTATATTATTTTTCATACAGTCATGAAGCTATGTGTTTGGTTTTACAATTTTTCATACTTTCAGGATGTAGATGATTTTTTTCATGTTCAGTTTTACAGCATTTTACAACACTAATGTTAACACAAAGTGCACTTAGAATTGAGACATTTTCATCATTCTTGCACCAAAATGAAGCTGATTAAAATAGCTAAGTGCCAAATTACCAGTGTCCTACTACTTAAGAAAGTTAATTTAAAATTTCAAGATCTTAAATTCTTATTTTTATGTTTGAAATTTTCAAAAAATAAAATGACATTTATTCTTAATGGGATAAGATAAGGGAAAAATGTTTTTCACAGCTTATTCTGTGTTCTTTTAGGAATAAGACAGTGAAAAAAATTTTGATCTAATATAAAAACTGTGGACTGAGGACTAAATGAAATTAAATTTCAGGTTTCTCTTCAAAAAATTGTCCCCTGCCCCCCTTCCCCCAAATATTTGAGAGGTTTATTTTTGTATGAAAATTCTTAATTTTGTGTCAAGTAATCAAAGAAAAAAGTTTACAAAAAATTGGGTGAACATTGCAAATTGTTCTCCCAAGGGTAGATAAGTACCTTAAGAACTGACACTACTAAGTTCTGTTTGCTGACTCTGTAACTCTGCTTAAAATGTATATTCGTTTTGAATCATACGAGTATTAAAATTTATTGAGGAACTGCGAGAGTAGTGTAAGTAATAATGTTGGTGTTAGAGTATCGACACAAGCAAAAGCCATGACAGTTTTGAGACTCCAAACAAAGAAGCACAAGTGATAGATTAGATGGCATTTCGGAAGGCGGTTAGCTTCTATATGCACCGTAGCATTTCTGGTATGTGACGTCACAAGCTTGTACAGTAGAACCAATCAGAATCAGTCTGTAACAAGTACTTCCCGAGTTCGTTTGTTCACGTGCGAGTGTTTCAATACATTGAATAAGTAAAACTAACATTTACTGTGTGTAAGGTAAACAAATGGAAGAAGAGACTGTAAAAAGATAAGTATTACACAAGCAGGCACGGAAAATAGTGTTTAAGGTGCAGAACGCTGCCGGCCATGTTCATGCTGGTAGCAATGTTGCCAACATGCAAGAAACGACTGCAGAAGCATGTGATGTGGGATTGAGAACCATGCAAAGAATATTGTTAGTAAAGGAAACAGGATTTGTTTGGTGTCATGCTTACAGTAATCAACGGGTAAAGTCATTATTGTCTTTTGATAATTTAAATTCTCTCCTGCACTATTTGCATTGCACGTGCTCGTGAAGTACAATATGGCAATGTTGTACGCTGCCTTGCTCTCTCTATCTGTCTCTCTTGACGCAAATGCTAGCATTCAACCACCTTCCGAATTTGCCGCCGACTCTAGCGAAGTCATGACAAATGAAGTACTGTGTCAAATTTCAGTCACTTTACTATTGTAAATTTGAATTTACTTACTGGATCCATTTCGAAGTAAACAAGCTCTCCCCCAGTGAGTGCAATGACAACCTGCCGCTGATTGACTGCACACTTAACGATAGTCTTTTTGCCTGGTGTCTTCCATTCATTTACTCTCTTATCTGCTCGGATATGACGAATGCCATCTGGATACACCTACAAAAAAAAAAAAAAAAAAAAAAAAAAAAAAAAAAAAAAAAAAAAAAGAACAGTATGGTAAGAATGTAGCCAGAACTGTAACAAAACAACACAGTATGACAGATACTCACTTGTACTAGAGCATCTTCCCCAAGAGCTGAACACGAGAGAGTTGGAGTGGTGCCAAGGAAACCAGAATCTGTTACTTCCTCAACAGTTTCTCCGATTGACAACACCAATGTGGCATTCACGAAAGACACAATGATGTATGCATCATATTCCTCTGAAAGACATCAAGCAGAAACCCAATATTTTATAGATTTTTAGATTACCATTAGACAATTAAGACTTAAAATTTATTTTGACTCCAAATTACATACAATTAATTATAGCTAACTTTGACTATAATTTTTTTCCTTGTATGGAGGAGGGACCCAAAGGGTTACACTACAGCCTGAGGCTTATTGTGCTTACCACTCCTATTCTTGTGAACGATTGGGGCCATTACTCCACAGCGGTGGACGACTATCATTTTTAATTCAATATGTAGAACTGTGACTGTTATGAAAACGATGAAAGAATAATTTAAACCCATATTATAACGACAATTTGTTCCAAAAATAAAACACAAACAGATATTAACTTTTTTTGTTTAAATAAGCATCTATCTTTTAGAATGTTACTTTGAAACAAAGTCTACAAAATGAAACATGTTGGGGAGGGAGAATATGATTGAATGATTGAGACTGTGCAAATGTTAGTCACCCATGAGAAATGTCTTAGCAGGTGATTTTATAAAAACAATTAGTAGAATATCGATAGCAATTGAATTTAATGTTACTAAATAGGGAATTGTTATGCATTACTTTCCGCTCCTCCCTCGTACTTGTATCAAAGAAGTGAAAGTAAGATGATGCGAGGTCTGGACTGTAGGGTGTTTGACTGAGCACCTCTCAGCCAAATTCCTCAATTTTTTCCTTGAATAGAATACGCAACATGGGGACAACCATTGTCGTGAAGAAGTATGACATTTGCAGCATTTGTTAGGGAGTTTATCTCAAAGGGCACAATGCAACTTTGTCAATGTTTGAGCTGCTCTTCATACATAGACGATGCTAGCAAACACGCCATCTTTACTCAGTAGTTACCGCAAGTTCGTCCAGGGCGACAATTGATCAAGCCATTTCTGTCTGTAGCGCAAGACTCAAACTATCTCCCAACTTTGAATGCCTGGACCAAAATAAGATTCCATAAAAAATTGTTGTGCATTACTGTCCAATGCTCTCTTGTATTAAGACCAAACATTCAACTAGAAAACTTAATCTTACTTTAATAATAGCAACCAGAAAAACTATGAAAGACATTACTTTACTTGTACTATTTTCACAGTTTCTAATAAATCCTTCAGAGTCCACTTCCATTTTCACAGGCAGTAAAATGATATTTAGAATAGGTTTATTTAACATATAAATCCTATTCCTTTAGCCATGGAAAGGTACAGTGTAAATCACAAAGTAAGAAAAGGCAAAGCAAAAAAAATAAGAAATAAAAAATGTATGAAACTGTCTATGATAATGCATTAAAACACCAGGTTCAAATGATACAAAGTAACAATGTTTACCACTCACCTCTATCATTCACTAAGATTAAAGTACAGTGTGTCTAGTTCCATGACATGGTTCAAAAGAATTTAAAAGAATATTTTTTCATTACTTTAAAATGCAATTAATTCCTAATCTTTTAAAGACAGAACAGTTGTTTTCAGTTAATCTTAATCTTGTAAGAACCTACATGTATCACCTAAAATCAAGAACCTACAATATATTGTTTAAAAATATGAATATGAAGTATGCAATAGCTAGTACTTATTGTAATTTATACAAAATAAAACAAATCCGTTTTGTAACAGCCCATGAATGGTCGAGGCCTACAGGCTAACACAAGCTGGCCTCACATCCACGTCTCTGCAAATGTGAACTCTCATCCAAGGAGTATGCAAGTAACTTATAGTTAGAACCATAATCCTTCCCAACCATTACAGCTGACTTGGAAAACAAAATTTCATTACTCACTGTAGCTCCCCAAATCCATCACGATTCTGGGTGGGCACAAATCCCATACACTGGTCGAAATTTCATGAGAAAATTTCTTCCCCCACCAAGACTCGATCCAGTACTCATTCCATAATGCTAGTCCAAGGCATGACACTTTACACAATGTAACTACAGTACAGGACTTGTAATATAACACCCCAAAAACTATTTAATGCTTAAGATTATAACAGAAATGCGCAGTTATGGTCACTACATTGTTCTGTAAAATCATGATATAACAGACTTGTTATAAAAAAAAATCCTGAAACTGAAAGTTTCTTAAATTTAGAAAAAAAAAAAAAAAAAAAAATTGTCTCAAAAGATAGAAATACCTAACAGGAGATACTTTCTTTAATTATCAGATTAACTACAGTATCTATCATCAGCATTATTGGTGGAGTTTTACTACACAATGTTTAGTTATATTTTACAGAAGTTAATTAGGTTCATCTAATATCTTTCATAAAATAGTAGCATCTATTACAAATGTAACAATCACATTATGAAGTTAAAATGAGATTTCCGTAAATATTTTTATAAATAAAACTAATTTTTGGCTGAAAGCAGTTCCCACTTCATTATTGGTTCCTGATCCTCACCTCTTCTTCAAATCCCATAGAATTCTCCACTATATAGCACCAGGGAAGCCTGAAAGAAAAATCAACTGGTGTTTGATAGAATGTATCAAGTCCACCAGTTTTATTATTATATTCTATTTTAATATAAAAGAATAGTTACATTATTTATGAAGTGAGAGGAACCAATTCCTTCACCAAGAATAGAATACAAATTCTAATACAATTTCGAAATTACATGTAACTGCAATATTTAGCATAAAACAGATTAAAAAAAGAATAGTTTCCAATTACAAATATTCTTCCTGTAACTATCACATCAATATCTTCTGATTTTAGATTTATGACTCTACGATCATAAAAGTTACAATAATCATTATCATTAACGGAAAACAATGTTCAACTGTCAACATGAAAGAATCATTATTACGAATTATATTAACATATTTGGTCAACAGAATAAGTTTTAATTTTCCAAATAAATATCTGCACATTAGCATCCCTACTTTCTATATATTATAATGAAGAAAACAGCAGATCATTAGATATTGACATGTGTTAAATAGAACTTCTAATAAGATATATCAAGGAGTGTAATAGGAATAGTAGCAAAGGGGAAAAAAGTGTAAGGACTTTTCCTGTTGCTCTACTTGGGAGACGAAGGGTTTTCCATTGCCTGACGTTATGAATATACTGCAGCTGTTTTATCTGCCGCATACTGATTGGTGTTCTATTATGTTTCCATTACATACATACTCCTTTATATTACTGAGAAATATTAGGAACAGAAACATCAAAAAGATAAAGGAATGAAAATAGAAATGTGCTGTTACTGTAAAAACACATTTTTTAAGTTACATGAAAAGTTAAGTCACTGTTCCTTTCAATATAATCCAAAATGTTCACAATTCAATGTTCTTGTCATCATTGGTTATGGATGCCTGTACTCTTGCTTCTTTATAATTTCATCTCTAGGTATTGTGATCATTCTTATCTCAGTGTCCCAGTACAATGCTTCATTCTTAGTCTTGAAATTTAGAGTCTTCTGTGCCTTATCTTTTTTCAAAACCCTACAAATTCATTCACAGAGAATTTGGAAGGGAGCAAATATAAATGTGTGTGGTAGGTACCTTCATTGTATAAAACTCACTCTAATTTTAAGGAATATTTTGAGAGCAAAATAGTACATTTTACACAAAACCAATATGGTATTCACTGTATTGATCAAATTGAGGAGGTGCAGGGACAGAGAGAATTAATAAAGAAAATAAATGCTGTGACCTGAAGTTTTAAAAAAAAATCTCACTTTACTGAACATACCTATTTTGTTTCTAAACAAAATATTTACTAATGATAAAAATAACCACTTGAGTTACCAATTCACAGAGAGATTGCATTAATATTAAAGAAAGAAAAAAAAAAGCTGTGAACATGTGTAAGAATGAATAACATGAATGAATTGCTGGAAATGAAACTGCTGACTTTCTTGCCAAAAAAGGATCCAATTTAATTCAGAATCCAAATACAAGCCTACCTTTTACATCCATCAAAAGACTAATTAAAAATAAATATAAAATCAAGCAAAACCAAGCACTATGTACCAAAGCCAAAGATAAAAAATGGAGCATTTTAATAAAAAAAAACAGAAATTCCACGTAACTCTGCAGTAGCAAAATTCAGACTGCTTACAGAACACGATTATTTGGCCAAACACTTGAATAAAATAGGAATTTACACAAATCCAAATTGCCCTCTATGCAACAAAGAAGAAGAAATGACTGAAGATCATCTCATAACCTGTGAAGTTCTACCTGATGGATCCACCACAGAGAAATATTGGAGAGCAAGAATGCTAATGGCTTCGTTGCCAAAGCCCGGCATTAGATAACAACAACAACAACACATTTACCATATTCCAAAAAATCACAATTCAGTTGATGTAATTTTTTAAAACAAAATATTTACTAAGTGTTTGTCTCTGATAATACTGCAAATCTTTCCATCAAATACATTACTTTCAACAAACGTTATACACTTCCTTTGAGAATCTGGTAATTCGTCTTCTGGCTTTAGTTATCTGGTAACGGCAATATTTGAATACCCTGAAGAGTGTGTAAAAAAAAATCTTAAAAAATATAAAAAAGTAAATAAGTAACAATGTCACCAAAAATCCATTACAATTATTAGAGATAAATCACCATCAAAATCAGATGTGGGATTCCAATCCACACCCTCAAAAAAAGAAAATCTTAAGTCAACTGCTTTAGATGACTCAGTCAACGCCCAACAAACAGATAAGAAAAATAAAACTCCATGATGGCAGGCTGCAAGCCTCCTTCAAAATTAATCAAAACTCCATGCCTCACACCCACGACAAAAATAATCAATAAAACTCCATGCCAGGCAGCAAGAAACTCGAGGATGCAGTCATATGATGCACTCAAGAGAACCCTAAGCAGCAGACCAAAAAGCATTAATCACTATGTGAAGGAGAAAGCAACAGACATCATAACACAATTACGCAGGGAACAGGCCAGCAGACATCAACACCCGATCACGATGTAAAGAGACAGGACATTCATGTCAAGCAGCAGAAAAACCTTCGTCCCCCACATTAGGCAACGGGAATTGTCCTTGGTACCCTCTTCACCAATATTGAAAACACTCGAACTGCCAAGCTTATTCTTAAATTTATTTTGAAACCTAGAATAGCTGTTCCTCTATCTTTAGCAGATCATGTGGCTTTCTTTAAATGAACAGCAGGTGGGAAGAATCCCAAGCAATAATAGTCATCACTTTCCTGTGTCTACCAACTCAAAAATTAAATTCAACTCTGCTAAATTAGTGGAGTCCTGAAAGGTCTTTATTGAACATATCTAGATACATCAGAAAATAAGGGGGCCTTAAATTATTTGGAAGTAATGGGAACTTTAGAAAACAATTCTATGAAACATCCACTAAGAAACAAAGAAATATTGCAATTATATAGTAAAAGCAAATATATTTCGTGCTATTTAATCAACAAAAATATTAATACAAATATCTTATTTCAGATTTGTGGCATGAAATTCTATATATTTGTCGCTAGACTTAATAAATAAATTATTTTCATCATTTGAATATCAGATATGGTAAAAAAAAAAAATACTCCACGGTATATAAAAAAATCTGTCAAATTTAGTTAACATACAGTAACAGAACTTTTAAACAGGAGTACGATGTTAACAAATTGTTATGCAATTTATAACGGACACAATAGGGATCATAATAAAATACTACAACATTCATATATTTGAATATGTATGAAATGAGAATAAATCTGTACTCACCATCAACCCGTCTCTTCACAGTCCATACGGCATTGGGGTTGCCAGGAAGTTCTGAAACAGCCATCTCAGAAACTTCCAATCCATGCCTCAATACTCTCACAGAAGACCGTGGTCCACGGCCACAAAGCATGTATAACTGTGGCGTGTCCTCATTGGCTGTCAACAGGAAATGTTTGAATTGATTGCATTGATTTACCAAGATTATATAATAGAAATATACACATCAGGTTGTATCAGAGCTTTGAATAGAAAATCAGTTTGAATTCATAAACACGGACCAAAGCTAAATCATCATTTCTGCACAAATGAGAACATTAAACTGAAGATTAATGATGTCATACTCACCCAAATCAGCAACCTGACATGCTAGAATTGGAGAAAGGGAATCCAAGTCATCTACTAGTACTAAATTCCTTAAAGCTCTTGGAGCAAAGAAGAATGTATCACCCTCTTCCAAAGGCATGGCAGAACTGAACTCTGGTTCATCATCGTCATCACCAAGATGAGCTATCTGATACAAGTAACTGAAAGAAATCAATAAGACAATACAGAATTCTCTACTAACTAAAAACAATGTTTATGTAGAAAAGATAACAGAGGGCATAACACTCAATAACACATGTTCTATAACTTGCTGCATAACCAGAGAGGCTGACCAGTTACTTCCCAATGTCCGAGTTATAGTCAACAAAAATGTTTCTGTAATAAATAATTCTACTAGTCTGATCTGGGAGCAAGGAAATGCACTATCATCTTTACTTTTTAACTTTGCTCTAGAATATGCCATTAGGAGAGTCCAAGAAAACACAGAGAATTTAGAAATGAACAAGTTGCATCACCTGCTTGTTTATGCAGATGACGTGAATATGTTAGGAGAAACTCCACAAACTATTTTACTTTAAATAATGAGATAGGTTTGTAAGTAAATCCTGAAAAAACAAAGTATATGATTATGTTGCGTGATCAGAGAGTATGAACTGGAAATTTATCCTTTGTAAAGGAGAAAAATTCAAAAACCTTGCAACAGTAACAAATATAAATGACACTAGAGAGGTAACTAAATGCAGGATAAATATGAGAAATGCTTGCTATTATTCGGCTGGGAAACTTTTGTCATCCAATCAGCATTCAAAAAAACTGACAGAATTTATAAAACACTTACATTACTAGTTGTTTTGTAGGATTCTGAAACTTGGACTATCACTTTGAGAGAGGAATAGAAGTTAAAAGTGTTCAAGAATAAAGGTTTAGGAAAATATTTGGGGCTAAGAGGGATGAAGTTACAGGAGAATGGAGAAATTTACACAATGCAGATCTACACACATTATTATTATTCTTCTTCTTTGGCACTACGGCCCTTGTAGTCTAGCCTTGGCCTCCCTTAGGATCTTGGTCCATTCCTGTCCAACCAGAGCCTTCTGCCTCCATCTTCTCATGCCTAGAGTCCTTAAATCGTCCTCCACTCCATCCAACCATCTTAGTTTCTGTCTGCCAATATTGCGCCTGCCTTCTGGTTTTGTGTTTAGAATCTTTTTTGGTATTCTCTGATCATTCATCCTGATTACATGTCCTAACCATTCCAACCTACGGGCTTTGATTTCAGCAACAATATCTGGAGATTTATATTGAGTTTTCAGTTCTGTATTATATCTAATTCTCCAGTGCCCATTCTCATATTTAGGACCATAGATTTTCCTTAGAATTTTTCTTTCCCATGTCATCAGCTGTTCCATTTTCTTCGACAGAGTCCAAGTTTCACTGCCATAAAGCACAATTGGTCTTACGACTGTTTTATATAATGTAAGTTTTGCTTTTTTACTTATGCATCTTGCTCTCAGAGTTTTGTTAAGGGCTCTCAGGCATCTATTTCCCCCAGCAATTTTTTGCCTCATATCCGCATCTGCAGTGTTTTCTTAGGTAATTAGAACTTCTAAATATTTAAAAGAATCTACTTCCTCATATTTCTGTCCATTTATTATAATATCTTTATTACAAACGCACATTATTCTTCACCTAACATAATTAGGAACATTAAATATAGACGTTTGAGGTGGGCAGGGCATGTAACACATATGACTGAATCCAGAAATGCATATAGTGTGTTTAACTGGGAGACCTGAGGGAAAAAGACCTTTGGGGAGGCTGTGACGTGGAGGGAGGATAACACTAAAATGGATTTGAAGGAGATGGGATGTGATGCTAAGGAATGAATTAATCTTTCTAAGGATAGGGACTGATGGCGGGATTATGTGAGAGTGGCAATGAACTTCAGGCTTCTTTGAAAGCCATTTGTAAGCAAGCCTGAAACAGTGAATTCTATTTCTGAGGCATAATACATTAGCTTCAATGATATGGCAAAAGTCAGATCACTAGCAGGACAAATGTAAATAGACATACAAGCATAAACAGATACATATATGGAGATAATTCATACATACACAACGTCCAAAATACATACATAATTTTGTGCAGAAAATTCCGCAGAATTGTTAGAATATAAATAAATATAAAACATAACAGGTTGATGATACACTAAATGTACACAGCAGATTTAAAACGACAATGCCAATTCCTATTGCTTTAGATTTAAAAATGTATAAAAGAGAAAGGTGGTGATAAAGGCCTATATATTATAATGAAGTAGTACAATATATAGCATAATATGAAATTAACACTTACTGGTTACCAAATTCAGAAGCAACAAACAAGAATCCAGTTTTCATAACACACATAGCAGAGGCAACTGGAACTGTATCGAAGTATTTCAGTTTTATCTCAGTTACCATATCCTCGTCAGTTTCCAGAGTAATTTTAAAAATGTCACCCTGTTCAGTCTGGGCCAGGAAGAAGAACATGGATTTCGTTTTGTGTGTCGCTGAGCATACAAAGATCATTCCCCGCTCTGGATCATCCAAATCATTCTGAAATACAAATAAGATTCTTTTCACCAAACAACGGAGGGAAAACAAGTTATACATAAATGTAGCAACATTTACTGCAGGTATCTTAAAATTTGCAGTCAAAATTATTATCAATGGAAATGGACTAAAAAGTTATTCAGATATTCAGCCAACATTCCAGACGTGAAATAATAAGAAATAAGATAAGACAAACAATGATAGTAAGTAATGCTGAGTTCTTGGCAATACCATATACAGTGAAACCTCTCATTTACGGACATCGAAGGGACGTAACAATCTGTCCGCATCTGGGAGGTGTCCTTTATTGGGAGGTAGGCTCCCCAATCTAACAGTAAATTTATAATATGCATTATGTACCCCTTCACGCTTTAAATGAAATGTATTACTGCAGTTTAATTCTAAATACAGTATACTGTACTGCAGTAAATTCTTTACAACTTTGAAATACAGTAGATAAGACCGGAAAAGGAAAATACAGAACTGTGCCATGCAATTTTATTCTAGGTCTACAGTTATGCAGTACTGTAGTCACAGTTTTCAACTTAACCTTTAAGCTCAGGTGCCATGTATCTCGAAACAAAACAACTGATTGAAGTGAAGAGAATAATCCTACTAACCCTATCATGTGTTGAATACAATTTCACGATTGCGGAAACCTTGGACCCATCAGACAGGTTAAATAGTTTAATGACTTTGTTTATCCACCCGCTTCCAGCTAACAAGGGGTAGCTGGCTGTGATAGTGGTAGCGTACGAGACCCTTATTGTCTTCTTTCATGTTAAGGAATTTCTATACTAAATTTTCCATTTTTGTAACACATTAGGTCTTCAAATCCAAGTTTTGTCCGCAGTCAGGAGGTAAAGCAAGCTTTAGGATTGTGAAACAGTTGTCCGTGTCCGTGTCTGAGAGTGTCCGTAAACCAGAGTTAAATGTATCATTATTTCTATATTATTTCAGTAGGGACATAAAAGTCTGTCCGTATATGAGGAGTGTCCGTATCTTGGGGGTGTCCGTAAGGAGAGGTTTCACTGTAATATACAGTCATCTGTCTCTGGTCCTGATGTTTCGCAAGGAAGAAAAGTGAGGAGAGAGACCAGTATTACCAAACTGTGGTATTTAGAAGTTGTGGACAGAACCTCGAGATTCTAGTGTGCATGAAACTATTTTGCTAACCTTAAAACACTCTGGTTAAGTTTCATATAATGTTTTTAATCCATATAGTCCATTGCTACAAGACTTGAGTTTTGGTGTACATATAAGAATACAGTTGCAGTTTGCAATGCTGGAAGAGAGACGCACACCAAAGATAAAAGTTGTCTGCTAGAACCCTAGATCATATATATACAGTAGATAGATAGGTCGGCCTTATGGGTTTTGAAGTTAACAACTTTTGTCAGGTTTACTACGCTGCCATCTAGTTGTTACAAAAGGAGTCACGTCATAATTCCCATTTGAATTGCATTAGCGACTGTACTGCCATCTCATATTCGTTTACAGCAGACGGCGATCCTGGCAGTTGTTCTCTTCAAATGATTTTAACATAGCGATGATCTATCTGTTACATATATGATCTAGGCTAGAACCAACCATCACATTTGATATACCAATGCTCTAAGATGTACAATTGATCATTTTCAATATTACTTGAATGTCAGATGTCAAAACCAGCTGTGATTATCACGTGAGATGTCGGCCAGTTATGATTTTTTTCCTTGAAATTTTTTCCTTGCATATAATACACACCCTGAATTTTTCATACAAAAATTATGGAAAAACAAGTGCGTCTATTACGCAAGTGAATACAGTAATAAAAATACCATAGCATATTATGCGAATTTTCAAAAATAATAAATATAAATCACAATGTGATACTAAATTCTTTGGCTAACTTCAACCACGTAGCTTGGTTTTCATTCAAAGGACATCCATAAGTCTTATTGTTGTCAAGAATATTGGTATAAAAGCCAACCAACTCCAGCAATATGTTCAGATGGATATCAGAATTCCTTAGTCAAAGATTCATTGCCACTAAATTCAATAACTCACTTTCTAGTTACAGACAAACATATCGAGGTCTACCTCAAGACGCTGTCCTCAGCACAACTTTATTCAATATTTATATAAATGGCTTACCCTCCCTATTAGAGGAATCACACTTGAAAACAGCACTATTTGCAGATTACTCTGTGAAAAGATTTTTTAAATCTACATACTTAGACTTCAACAAACAAAATTTGATAATACAATCCCAAGGGAAAAAATTGAACTCTCTGCATCATAATCCACAGTTAATTCCCAATTTACCATGAAAATCGTCTGTAGCTGCATATAGATTGGCAACAGGCCAAACACCTGCATAGAATTGGAATATATCAGTCCCCTAACTGCCCAATGTGCAACTTAAACCAAGAAATGGATTCAGAACACCTCAAAATCTGTGCTTCAGTGGCTGACCATGATAATATCTTTGAAAAATATTGGAGTGTAAGAGGTCAAATGACTTTATTGTCAAATGCCGGCATTAGAAAACAACAACTCTAAAATTCCTATTTCATGGCGTGAAAAATTCGGGGTTATCTTATTGTTCTCCATACTTCTTTTATCTTTCTGTATCGTTATAAACGAACAAATGCAGTAGAGCAGTCTAACAAAATCGGAATGTGTAACAATTGGACACAGTCTCTTTTTATCTACACTCTTCTATGATGCTTTCCTTTGTAGAGATGACACGTGACCGAGTTCATCCGGGTGAAGAGGACAGAAGAACAGGTTTCTGTGACCAGTATCACCATTGATGCACCACTATTATAATTTGATCAGTTTCCTTTTTATTATATTCCTGTGACCCCTATCATTACGTTTTTGGCCAAGATTGGTCCACTCACTCATTAACATATCACAAGTAAATTACTCATGGTTTAATACCCATGAAGATGAGCACATCCACAAACTATTTTATATAATATAATAATGCCTTTAAAGGAATGGTGAAAGAAGTTACCAAAACTTACCCTTCTCCTTGGAATTGGACAACGAATATCATGCTGATCACCCAAGTTCTTGTATGTGAGGTAATTTTCTGAGCAAATGAGGACTCCGCTAGGACCATCATTGCCTCCAGGAACAGATACTAAGAAATTAGCGTGCTCTTCCAATGGTTCACTGTATTTACGGACAACATGATTCAAACCAAGATCCAGTTCATAAAAAGTCAAAGTTTGCTGTGTCTTATGGGCAGCTTCTCCTGTTGGATCAGTGTCTGCTTCCTAAACAAAATAAAAGAAAATTTCCAAATGAAATTCTTTTCAACACTAAGACTCTTGAGAAAGCTCTGCCAAACCCTTCACAACAGTCAAAATAAGTGGCAAGTGGAAATTTTGGTGAAGAAAGACAATGTTGAGGCATTTTCTATCATTATATAAGAATTTTCAACATAATCCACTATCATCTTATAATCAATAAGAAAGAATGAGTAATGTAGCACATGGTATAATCTTCTGAGGAAACCAATTATCAATTCTAGGGGAATTCCTATCATTTGAATATTCCATGAAGCAAGTATGTATGGAAATCCTTGATGTTAGTGGTGATATCTAAAATTACAATGAAATAATTCTACTTTAAGAAAACTGAATTACATGTTACTACAGTAGACACTGAATGACAAAGACACGAATAAACATACTGATCTCCAATATTATATAATTTTACTATTAAATACCGATTGCTTAAAACAATTTCAAAGAAAATTTCACAACGATAAACAAGTAATTAATTTATTTACATGAAAATATTTAGAGTAATGGGAATATGAAAAGTACATATTACAAACTGTTCCATCCTTGATTCACTCCCACTAAAAACATGTTCAGTCGGAGGCGACAAGTTGGATAGCCTATGATTTCTGCACATATGTCTATTAAGTCTAATTACCATAAATAATGTAATAGACTTATTTTTGTGCAATATCAGGTACTTCGGATAAAAAATATAGCACTTGTCTACGATAAAATAAAAACTGTGGGTAATTTACTTCAAAATGTAACAAATGTCATTAGAATTGCATATTTCCTTTGTTCACCATCACACAAAATTTTTCTCGTCCTAAATACATTCTTTATAAATATCTACATTCTTCGAGTAATTATAACCAATTACATATTAAAATTATAAGCAAACACAAAGGTCAAGAAGGACGAGAAAAGAAAAAAATATACATAACAGAAAATTAATAAATATTAATATTCCCAAATTATTACCTCATAATCTATTTCCAAGCAGGCAAACATTGGATTTTCAAAGCCAGCATCTACACCCACCATATGATAAACCAATGTGTTACTTTTATGGGCTTCAAGAGGAGAAGAAATTGTCAATCGTGCTTCGGCATCTCTGTTAAGAATGTAAACCAACTTCTGTTTTTCTATTGCACCTGCAAAAATAGTCAACATTACTACAAACACTACTTTGGGGCACAGTAAATAATTTCATTTAAGTGTCTTTTATTTAATTCTGTATAAGACAATTTTAATTATGTTAGTACCATTGGCAATAAGATAAAAACTAAACTGTTGTAAGAAGAGTAAAACATATCATTTTCGTAACACTAATTTTTTTATCTTAAATATTCTTAAACCAAATCATGCGTTACAGTCGCGTCACTATTATTTCCGGCGTGACTGCTCCTCTTTGCTTATGCCTTAGGAAGTGAAGACTCTATAAAGTCTAGGTAGGTAGGTATCGTCCGCCATTTTTGTTCTTTTGTTGCTGAGCTACCAGACGAGGAATCTATTTGCCGCACTGTGAAAAATTATTATATCGTAGCTTCAACGATAATAAATCAAACGCACTGTAATTGAGCAGCAAATAACGTTCTCGTGTGCTTTCTGCGAACTTCAACAAAAGAGCCAAAATGGCGGCCGATTATATTAAGTATTTATTGAGGCTTAGGAAGTGCATAACATCATCAGCAGCGAATCACAAAATGCACGTTTAAATGTAGCCGACCTGCAATGTGATTGGCTGCCGGAAATAAGAGAAACAGGACTATAATACTGTAAATTTGTATTGATTCTAAATTCTTGTGTAAAATTAACTTAGCAACAATCAGAGCAACTAATATAACAGTACACATTTCTACGACATACCTATCATAACAGCTCTTCCTTTGGGGTCAATTGCCAGATACTGGCCAGGTACAATTCTTCTGCAACCGCTCTTTCCAAAAGTCTCTTGATGCACTTTCTCAAAAATATTTTTTGAACTAATATATTCCAAGATGACAATCCGTCCAGAATCTGATCCAACGACAATATAATCTGAAAGAAAACAGTTAACATCAGCTAAAGAAAGATACACTCTATAAGACCAATTACAAATAATTAGCTATAATATAATGTTGAATGACGATAACCAGGAATCAAGACATAAGGTGTCTTGAACCAACGATGCTGTAACATTCAATTGTTTTAGCACTGCTTTGCGACCTATGCGTGGAGATAACCAGACATAGGAGATACCACAGTGCAAAGAATTTACAATATGCATGTGAGATGGAGTCAGCAAAACTAGTAAGACAGGAAATCACTACTATTACCCTTACATTTACTTTCCATTCCAGAAAATGGTCTTTCATTAGTTCCCGAATATGGTTACTTCAAGTGAACTTATTTATAACCAGAGCCAATATTTCAATGCAAATGCATATTTTTACTGGCCAGTTGCAAATAATGCAAAAATATTTTTATACATGAAGAGTCCACTGCAAGAATGATGGATATCACTTTCTTGTCGAAAATGAACCAAGACTGTCAATGCATAGTTTAAGATGTATAGAATGTACATACAGAGTTATATGGCATTAACACTGATAGTCATTGTCCAGTAATGATCGGAAAATCACAGTTAAGCTTTGAGCGCTAAGCATTTCAAACTTTCAATTGCTTCTCCTGCAAAATGTATTCCAAATGACATCCATCATTCTTGCAGTGGACTCTTCACATGTTTTCAACATTTGTGATGACAAATATGCGAAGTTAATCGTGAATATTTTTGCATATTTTCAGGATATTGCTACATAAACTCCCAAACCTCCATATTTTGTAAACATAAAAGATTCAGGACTGTTTGGTTGTCAGTACACATATTTTGGTTGACCACTCAATGGCTGCGAAGTTCTTACATATGAAGAGCACCTGTGAAAAAACTAAAACCACTCCTTGCTTTTGTTCCACTTAACTACTTCAAAGCATTCCCAAACATCCCAACCTGTCTGATTCTAACACACCCCTATTTTTCTGTGTTTCACTTATCAGTTGGCACATTAGTAACCTTGAATGTCAAGTGCGTGATTTTGTTGTATTTTTTGTGTGATGTTTGTAATGCCTCCTGCAAAATTATTCAAAACAGTAGAATCCGTAACGACACATTTCCCACGCACAAGGACGCACTCGTGAGGTTGTCAAGATAACACAACACAGCATTGTGCTCAAATTGAAGAAGTCATGCCAAGAAAGTGTGGCTTGCTTAAACCTGGATCTTGCCAACTCACAATTTGTACAGTAAAATTTTGTCCAGTAACCTCATGTGATGTTGGAATTATTTTCAGCATTTAAAAATATCCTTGTAGGTAACAGACAAGATATGACAACAGAGAATCCTGAAAGGTTGTTAGTTATGTTTTGCAACCAGAAAAAGGTAAACAAAGAAATAAAGTGTACATATTGAACTTCAATGTCAAATAAAAAGCCATACATACCTACCCGACACATCATTCACATTTCGATGTTTAGAAGGATATAAACTGTACAAAAAAAAAAATTGAATTTTGCATGTTCTTCCATATTTCTTGTTTATATTACACCGATTTCAGTCTTTGTGCATATAAATCCTGGCCCTAATTACGATGCTATGAATGTATATGCAGCTGATGTGATTTTAAAGAATTTATGAGCATTAGGAGGACGAAGTCCCCTTAGTCACCTACAGATATATGTTGTTGTTTTCTAATGCCAGGCATTTGACAATAAAGTCATTTGACCTCTTGCACTCCAATATTTTTCAAAGATATTATCATGACTAGCCACTGAAGCACAGATTTTGAGGTGTTCCGAATCCATTTCTTGGTTTGAGTTGCACAATGGGCAGTCAGGGGACTGATATATTCCAATTCTATGCAGGTGTTTGGCCAAACAATCATGGCCTGTTGCCAATCTAAATGCAGCTACAGACGATTTTCGTGGTAAATCGGGAATTAACTGTGGATTTTGATGCAGAGAGTTCCATTTTTTCCCTTGGGATTGAGTTATCAAATTTTGTTTGTTGAAGTCTAAGTACGTAGATTTAATAAATCTCTTCACAGAGTAATACGTAGATTTAGTAACAAGTCTGTAAGTAGCAGTGCTGCCCTTCTTTGCTAAAGCATCCGCATTCTCGTTTCCCAGGATTCCACAATGGGATGGTATCCATTGGAATACAATTCTTTTATTGAGTGATAATAATTGAGAGAGCATTTTAGTTATTTCTGCTACAGATATATTAAAATTGTTCTCGAAAATGTAATATATAGGGACAGTTAAGTTCATATTCGAGTACTATGGAATGGAGATATATCTGAGAAGTGCAAGAAAATCATGTATAATTCATATTTTAAACCAGTCTTGACATATGCAGGCAGTGGAAATTTGAACTATGACAAAAAAGAAAAGAGTAGAATTCAGACAATAGAGAGGAAATTCCTTAAAAGTATAGTACAGAAAATACGAAGAGAGAGAGTTAAAAATGAAGATATAAGAAATATTTTGGAGATTGCAAAATTGCAGGATATAGAGGCGGAAAACAGAATTAAATGGTCTGGGCATGTTACGAGAATAGGTGATGAGAGATTACCAAAGAAAAAACAAAGTAAAGGGGGAAAAAGCTTCTTGAAATAGAATAAGATAAGTACAAATAAAGGGGGATGTTGGAGAAAAAAGGGAGGGGGGGGGGGGAACCTTGACGAGTAGTAGTGAAAGAGAATAAGCTAGGAGGACTGTAACAGATGGAGGATGCTATTCCAAACTCGACTCCACAACCAGGGGCATCAGTCTAGATAGGTTGTTCAACCTTTTTCAACATGTGGCACACTCATATAATCTAAGTAAGTGGTTCCCAAGAAGAGGGAAAATTTGAGGGTTTCAGGCGGAAAACAAGATCTACACTGAGTATTATGAAGTTTAAAATGTAAAACACTACTACTACTACTACTACTACTACTACTACTACTACTACTACTACTACGATGGCATCACAGCCCAAAGTCGAGCCTTAGCCTCCTCAATTTTCTTCCTCCAACTGTCCCTGTCCTGTGCTAATCTCCTCCAGGCAGTTGTTCCGAGATAGTCCTGAGAATCTATCGTTACAGCATCTATCCATGTATTTTTGGGTCTTCCAATTGGTCTTTTACCATGTATTTTCCCTTCTAAGATCTTCTTTGGTATTCTGTTCCCTTCCATCCGAATGTAAAACACTCCGTGTTCACAATTTTATGACCTTGTAACATGATTACATTTTAATTATGCATATGTTTGTACATTTTATATATATCATGATCAATTTTAAACAGTCCATCTCATCGACTATCATTGTAATTATCATACAGATTAATAATGAGATATTGTACACAGAACCTGAAGATGCCTGAATGGGCGAAAACGTTCGTAACTTACTTTGTATAAAACTCAATGACTACATGTTATGAAATATATGTCATTGTTTTAATAATTGATTTGTCATAAGACCGAATAAAACAAATATTATATTGTATTATCTGTATTAACATTGACAATCTGAATATTTACAACATGCTTTCTAAGGAAATAAGTTTATTGAATGTTGATTTGTGCCACATTTGCTGAATGTCGACTAACTTTTTTACTACTCTTTTTCACTTTTATTTTTCCGATTTACTATGACAACCTTCACTATTTTAATTTTCTCGCACCACACCGGTTGAAAATGGCTGGTCTAGATGAAGAGGTGTACTAGATTAGAAATCAAGAGATACTTGGAACGAATCCTAGCATAATCAAGATAAATAATGTAATATAATAGTTGTTTAAATATAAATTAAATGTAAATAGGTTGTAACACGAGTATAAGATTACGTATAAAAAATACTGAAAAAATGTAAAGAGATTAAATTTAAAGTGAGTGGAAGATGATACCAGAAAGGGGACAGCAAATTAGAAAACTTAAATAGATCAGTTTTATGGTGTCATTATTGCATTATAGTAGGCTACACATCTGCCATATTGAGGAATGTAAACTAGTGAACAAACGAGAAAGAATTATACACATATTTCGAGATTTTCGCGCAAATACGTCTGTGCATTCCTGCTTCATGAACTCTGAATTTATCATAACAGTGCAATATATTTTAACACGTCACATTTAAATGCAGATTTGACATTTAAGCCATTAACAGTCAAACTCTGCAATAGCGCAGATTTCAGTCATTACTGCTGGGCAGACTTCCAGGTGTGATGCATCCATCTTGACTTCGTTGTCACATAAGGTGCAGTTAGCTGAGGGCAGGATGTCAATCTTGTGGAGGAGATTCTCAAGGCAGGCATGACCTTGAGTAGTCTCAAGGTGGCAACTGGTGATTACCTTGGGGCTTGAGGTCCCTATATAATTTTTGCCATTTCTTGTTCTCAGATGCTTATGAATAAAAAAGCATTATCGCTGCTGCGCCTCCAGGATCTGCTGTGTGCATTTTAACAGATTTTTCAGAAGAAAGAAAAAAAAAATTAACACATCATTTTCAAAGCCACTTTCGGGAAATTATATAGAAAGTAGCTGTGAAAATTAAGAAAATAAAAAGCGATGCTTTTTTTTTTTACCACTGACTGAGGTTCTGCCTGACATGTACATCTCACTTGACGATGTGTGTCAGAAGAACAATTGCTCATATACCTCTGAAATCTGATTAGTGTAATATGTAACTAGTCAGCGATGTATACAATGGAGGAGAAAAGGAACTGACCACCCTACCCCATTACTTCCTTAGTTGCCTCATGAGTGATGCTTATTGATGTCACTTGTGAGGTTCAAACCTATTTTCAGACAGTAGACTAAATAACAATGCTTTTTCCTTTCACCTGAAAAATGTTTTAAGTGCACATAACGGTTTTTGAAAGCGCAGCAATGATATACAGGGGTAGACAAATCCCAGGAGCCAGGTCACTGTGACGACTAAAATTTATGGGGTGCCAGAGTTTTCTTGGTTCAATTTTTTTTTTAAACTTCAATTTCTTATATGATGGTACGATTAATACACATTCTTTTTTTTTTCTTTACTCGGTTATTTAAAGACGCGGTATCAACTACAAAATGATTTAGCATAGATGTGATTGGTGATCGGGAGATATTTGTCGAGATGAGGCTGAGGATTTGTCATAGATTACTCACATTTGCCTTGCGGTTGGAGAAAAACCTAACCAGGTAATCAGTCCGAGTGGGAATCGAACCCGTGCCTGACCGCAACTCCAGATCAGCAGGCAAGCGCCTTAACAAACTGAGCTATGACAGAGGCACTAATATGTGTTAACAAAAGTGGACCTAGCAAGTTCGAGTGTGTAATGTTTTATTAATTAATTATAATATTGTTTTTTATATTTTAGTAAATGTATCTTTATCTACCTCAAATGGTTTTCTCATTGCATGTGTGAGTAAAGTGTAGAAGTTCCATTTTTCACACATATTGCATAAATAATTGGTTAAGAGAATGTATTGGTGACATGCAAAATTATAATAACCTTATGACAAAATTGTTCCTCGTACTTCTGAAATTATGCCCTTACTGTTAGAATTCTGTGGCACCAAGGCAAAATGTGATAATATTTTTTGCAGTTTTCATGTGCAAGCACTTAAGTTTGAACTATATAAAATCATAGTCATCATGTTGCATAACAATGGATTACAGAGGAAAATAATAGAGATATACATGTCATCTTTTGCCGCAATAAAGATATCATCAGGATGCACAACATATCAAAAAATCTCATTTTCTCCAAAAATTAAATCATCACTTTTCGCCTTGGAATCAGAATTATTCATTTTGCCTCCTGGAAGGCACTTTCATATCATGCACTCTCGAAGAGAACTCTATCTGTACCAACAGTATTCTTTTTCTTTTTACACTTTTTTTACTAATACATTTTATATCTATATCTGTGTCAAATGTGTGGTTATCTCGGTAGGATCAGTGGATTTGGTGATAGCGAGGTGAGTCCAAGAATTTGCCAGAAGGATTACCTGACATTTGTCTTACAGTTTTCTTTTTCAAGTGGATACTTGACTGTTAGTCACACACCCATATGAAGCCAGTTGTGTCAATCAATTTACCGACAAAGTCTTTGTCCAGGATGTGCCGTAGGAGACTGGTCTACACTACCGTAATGAGATATGATGTAAATTTGTTGGGATGTCACAGGAGAATCGAAGTTCCCAGAGAAAACCTGTTACCAGGACCATAGGCTTCCCCAACACAAGTTATAAATCGGGAGTACATTGGGGATCGAACCCAGGTTCACAGAATTATAAGTCCAGCGCTCTAGCCACTAGAATACCATGGCGGCTCCCTTACAGTTAGGTAAATCTCAGCAAAAACAAGCCACTAGTCTGTTTCAATTAAGATTCAAACTCATGTCCAGGAAATTGTTCTAGGATTAGTGTTAAAATGACTCACAACTGCATAGTTCTGACAAATGCAAATACTACATAATTTTATGGCCAATGAAATACCTTTAAACTAGGATACTAACTCTAGAAATGAAACATGACTATGTAAAGAAATCTTTTAATTCCTGACTTAGAAGAAACAAAGCAATTACATATTTACTGCATTATTTTATGATATACATCATGCTTCAAAACTAATGCTAAATAACTCAACTTTTTTTACGAAATCACACAAGGCTCAACAAAGTAGCATTCTCTTTCTCAATGAATTAATTATAGAGTAATCCAAAAAATACACACTCTTTATTCGTCAGTACCTTCAGAAAGAAACTGAAGTGAGATTTCTAGTTCAAGGTGAGGATATGTACTGTTTTTTCAACAGATGGTGTAGACGCTGATGTCCTTGAGTGATAGAACAGTGAAGCAAGGTTGTAGTTTGAACAATGGAAGGCAGTGATGAAATGGTACTTTAAGTTTGAAAACATTCGGGATAAATTCG
Organism: Periplaneta americana; assembly: GCF_040183065.1. NCBI lineage: Eukaryota > Metazoa > Arthropoda > Insecta > Blattodea > Blattidae > Periplaneta > Periplaneta americana. Next base: position 40,583,050 of record NC_091130.1, read on the forward strand.
AAGTTGACAGTACTGTAGGCGATGTGCACAAAGATCTGGGCGACCATGGACATTATACAACTCTAGCTATCTCCACTGTGGTGTTACAATTTACATGCACACCACAGAAGTTTGTGCAACAGTGTTCACATGAAACTGGAGTTAGTCTTTGAAATGTACAGAACCAGAAACAAAATTTGGGCAACCTGAATTTTGTTTCTGGGTCTGTACAACGAATTTTGAAGAGTGCAAAGTGGAAGGTGTACATTCCAAGATTGCTACATGCTATGAAAGACTCAGATCGAAAACTCCAATACTGTGAGTGGTTTTGAAAGCATGGTGCATGAGGATGAACATTTTCAGGGAAGGTTGTCTGGTCTGACGCGCAATTCAAAGTGAATGGCACTCTAAACTGTGTGTACTTGGTCTCTGAAAATCCACACGGTGAGATTTGTCATCCTGTGGTTTAACTGACTGTTCTTTTCGAGAGCACAGTTACCGGTGTGATCTATCTTGATATGCTTCAGACATCAATTTTACCTGCAATTCGAGTGCTGTATAGGGATGAGCACTTTTATCAGAAACAAAAGACATTCCATGGCACTACCATAGAGATGTCAGGACGTATCTGGATGAAACTATACCAGGTCGATGGATAGGTCAGAGATGTGCTATTGAGTTCCCACCACAGTCCCCGGACTTAACACCTCTCAACTTCTACATATCGGGAACTCTAAAGAATTATATTTATCAGAGAAAGTCAACTACACTGGATGTGCTACAAGAAAATATCGTAATGTTGTGTGCAGCTATCACACTGGATACATTATAGAACATAGTTCGTATAGCAGTTTGGCAGCATCAGCAGTGTTTGGAATCTATACCTACATTGACTCCAAAATTCAAAGACACCTCTCATGTTATGCTTGTCGTATAAATACAGCACTTATGATTTTAGAGTAGGCCTAATAATTTTAGTGTAAAGACGTGCGTACATTTTTTGGGCTACTCCATACTTACAATTCATTAACCATTCTTTAAACATTTAACATTCATAACAAACTTTGTAAAATTAAAATCTTAATAACTGAAAAATATCCACATCATACAAATTAATGAAATGCTTTAATTAGTTCTAAGTTGGTAGTCTCCATTTTGAGTGATGTAACGAACCCATGGCAGTGCTTGGTAACCGCTTTTTTCAATGATTTTCAAGTAGCGAACTTGTATACCAGATGTAGTGAAGTAGGGGATTTCAAATTTCACTTGAATTGGAGGTTTCCCTTCGGAATCCTCACTTTCTACACTTGGTAAACCAAAATGTGCCCGCATTAAATACTCTTTGCCACCAGGGAATGATTTCACAGTCCAGGTGATAGCATTTCGTTCTGGAGCATATTTGACACTTCCAATGGTAGTTTTAAATTTAGGCGAGTCTGCATCAACAGGAACAGGAATTACTATCTCAACATTATTGGCAGTAGACCTACGCTTGAACTGAGATTTTGCTCTGATCATGTACTCCACACGACTATGCGCATGACGTTCGATCACAGACTCAATCCAGATTAATGGTTTTACGTGAGTGTTTAGACGATATGACATCAGCTCAAATTCACCATCAGGCGGAATGAAGGAAATTGTTCTATCATTTTCAAATCTGGATAAACGGACACACTGATGGAACTTCACATCTTCCAACTCAACTGATTTAGATTTGCCTCGACCTGTACTTTCAAACAAGACTTTGTCATTTAATCCAAGTCGAAGTTCTGGCATACCACTTAAGTAGACACGCATTTTGATGGCGCCTACAATTTCGCTTCTTAACACATTGCCGTTAGCATTTGCCAATAAATTAACAGACTCAATGACATCAAGGAAGACCTCATTCTTCCTATATTTGATGCCTTCCGATCGCCAAGATACAGCATTTGTAACTGCCATTGGAATTCGAGCTTGGATTTCTAGCTTGTGACCTTCTTGTGTTATATATTCTTGTAATATTTTACTGTCAGTTGTTTGAGGATATCCAAAGTCAAGTAGTTCGTCTAGAAGTTCGTAAATTACAACAAAATTGTCTCGTATACTTTCTTCTTCAAGTTCCTTAAAATACTGAATCATGACCTGCACTATCTTATGAAGAAACACAAAAACTAATGCTATATTGGCATTTTTCTTTGTTGTGGATACGATGTATAAATTGTTGTATTTTATGTATGCAAATGTACATTCTGATGTTTGTAGAATTGGTGTCAGCATGCCTTCTTCCTCCTTTTCCATAAGTAAAGGCATGAACTTTTCAATAACACCAAGGTCAATATCACCTCGGTAGTTTCTTGATATGAGGAGCTTGCCCTTCACATCAAGAATATAGACCGCAGATGATGACATGTTGTGATTCACTCAAACAATTCAAAATAAATCTAGAATTCAAGAAAGCTCAGACCTTCTCTAACATTTGTAAAGCACTGGCTGGTATGTATTGTTTTATGAAAGTCTATAAAGTCACTGTATATAAGAACAAAATGTCTGATTGAGAAGCTACTGCTGCCACCTACTGATGGTCACAAAGAACTTCAAGCGACGAATCACTTGAAGAGATCTGACGTTGACGAGTTTTACACCATCAGCGCTATGTTCGACAGAAGCTGGACTGCAGCAAACCAAAAAAATTAGACATGTAACAAGATTAACAGTCCATGGCTTCCATTATAAAGCATGTGGCAAGATGCATTTTCAAGAAGTAAATAACTGCGTGTGTAAATTATAGTGGTGCTGTGATAGGTATCATGTGTTGTGCTGTACACAATTGATAACAACTGTTACACAGTTCAGTACACAAGACAACTTACGATCCTTGCACACTTATGTGGTTTTCTTATTATTACCACAAACAATACGTGATAAAATAAGTAATTATTATTAATTACAATGAAAGATTTATACAACTATTTACCTGAATAATTTCTTTAATTTTAAGTTTAAATTTTACTGTACTTATATTTTCTAAATCGGGTATTGAGAAATAAAATTATTATATATTGGGTTAAACAAGCGTTGAGCGACTTCCACCGATTTTGGAATAGACACAGACGCACTTAAGTTAGGTTAGTTTAGGCTTTTATTATCCCGTCAAGATGAAGGTGAAAGCAATTGAGTGTGATTTTTTGTTTTCTATGTTGGCAGTTCAAGTGCGTCAGTGTCTATTCCAAAATCGGCGAAAGTCGCTCAACACTCGTTTCACCATATATTGTATTACATTTTCAAGAAGTACTCAAATCTATTTGAATATGCTTAAAGTATTGAAATCTCCATGAAAATGGAGATTCAAAATAATCTCAGTATCAAGGCCGACACACCTAAAAAGTAGGACAGTATCACATTCAATAAGGGTGCATGAAAACGCATTATTGTATTCAAAACTAAATCAATACGATAAGAGCATGAACAATAGCCATTTGTTTGATCTGACATCTATTTTACCAAGAGGAAGCACAATTCTGTATGCTGAAAAGTCATACTGGTATTATAACACAGTGTTTTGTATTTTCCTTACCACTCTACATTAACAGCCAGAATATTAAACCTTCGCATGCCTCATTTAGAAAACGCAACATTGTTTACAGACAAGGCTTACAGGATGGCGAACATGCTAACATCACTGCAGCTCAATACTTAGTAAATATGCATCCATAGATAACCACTAGGATAGCTAATATCGCCTCATTACAGACAATGCGAAATAATACCGGCACAGTCTATTGTTCCTAGCACCCTCACAACTCAAGCTTCGTGACTGTACATACTAAACTGTGCTAACATGTCGAATTACTTTCGAAACTTAAGCTTCCATATTGAAATAGTTTTCAATAGTCACTGAAAACTGAATGAAAATAAAGATTGGGAGAATCGTATTCAAAATGGTAAGCATATTCAGATCGATTTGTTTACTCTGTGCAAATGCACAAACTTACAGTTTTAAGAATGTTACAGTTGAAGCCATGTTTCATATCAGCAGCCATTAAACTTTTTCACTATGTGAAATGAAATACAGCACGTCTCTTCTCGTTTTATAATTATGTCACTGTATGCTGAAATTTGTTTGTCTTTATAAAACGAAGTTAGTAATGTATATTTGTTGTAATCACTGATATCAATAGTACCCAGATAATGCAGAACCAAACACAGCGTTAGCACAGTCTAGTATATATTCACGAAGCTTGAGTTTATGAGGGTACTAGGAACAATAGACTGTGCAGGTACTATTTCGCATTGTCTGTAATAAGGCAATAGGAGCGATCCTAGTGGTTAGCAACTATCTATGGATGCATGTTTACTACGTATTGAGCTTCGTGACAGTATATACTAGATTGTGGCGTTAGCTAAGAATCAGGTAACAAAATTAATTAATTGTGAAGCTATCATTTTTCTTCAAGTAGCAAATACCATAAACAAAACTTCAAAAGTGATATCTGTACAAGTATACATTTTCTTGTAAAATGAGGAACATGTTTTAGCATGCATGCAAAATTGTTGAAAAAAGACTAAGAACTCACTTTTCAAAATATTAAATGCGACATGCATTTTGCATAATTATGATACCGGACATTCAAATTTCATCCCAATCCACAATGGTAAGTTAAACTTTAACAGCACTAGTAGTTATGGATTTAGATTAATTTGTCAGTTTTTCTTTAATACAGAAAATTCTGTTCATTGTTCTTTGGTCCAAGGCACAAATCCAAGAACTTCTCTTCATTACAGTCAAATGAATTACCCTGGACCACAGAATTTAGGACAATGGTAAACTAGGTACCAGTTCAACTGAAGTGTGTTAAGATTGCTCTCGTTGGTAAACTCCAGAACATGGATTGCACCCTTTCCCTCTTACTTCAAAATTCCAACCTTGTGCACACAAAATAAATTATTGGCACTGAAAATTGCCTTTTCGTAAATATAATAATGCGCATTCCACAAACGCAGACAAATCTGCTCTTTTTAGTATTTTAAGACATAATTTGGTAGGTGCAATCCGTGTTCTAAAATTTTCCAATAGGTATATTACTTTTTAAAAATTATTATCAATAATATTATTCCACTAATAACTTCATCACTGATTAAACTAAATTGTATATCGACAGAAATTTGTTGTAGAATGAAATCAGAACAATATTTTATAAAATCTCCCAAATTATTTAATCATAATACAAAAACTGCCGACAATTGATTTTATGTGAACAAGGCAGGAGTGATGGCTATAAAGGGAAAGATCTGGTTTTTATGCGTAGGCTAATCAACAGCGATGGTTATCTAGCGTCCGAGTAAAATAAAGATAATGCCAGCGAAATCACTCCAGGGTCCAAGAGCCGAAAGTTATCCAGAACTTGCTCTTAATCGGTTGAGGGGGAAAACCCCGAAAAATCCCTCAACCAGGGCCCGCCAGTTTTATGGTCAGACATATTGTTACGAGAGAGAGAGAGAGAGAGAGAGAGAGAGAGAGAGAGAGAGAGAGAGAGAGAGAGAGAGAGGAAGGAAAGAAAGAAAGAATAGCCTATCGTAAACTAAAATTATACAAAAATCCTTACCTTTTGTTCCACCTGTTAACCTGAAAGCCATTAAGGAACGAATTATTCCAAACACTTCAACAGTCAGCAGTGTATGCACTTTTCCAGTGTTAGGATCGGGACGCAACAATTCCAGAGACTTTCCCCTTGATACCAAGATCTCCTGCATTTTGCTACCACTAAAATTCCCATGTACAGCATGGGTAATGCCAGTGGCACGTTGCAAAGTTAAGTTGTACAGATGCATCCTGAATATGTCCACTAACAGGCAATGAATTCAATGCATTATCTGTAACAAACATTAGCAAGTGTTCAGAATAGATTAACAGTAGTGTATTATTTCACCACTTGGTGATGATATACGGTATTTTAGATTTAACCTAAAGTTCCTAACAAAGAAAATCAGCATTGGCCTAAGTATTATTTCTACTGCTGTAACTGAAATTTAAAAAAAATGTATACATTGTTTTGAACTATTATTCAGCACATACCATGGTTTAAAACTCGATAAAAAAAATGAGTATTATGTCTCAAATTGTAGCCCAACGTAAAACTAATGTTAAAATATACCTTCGCGAATTTAATCTGATTAATGTAAACAGAGTACGTAATCATTATATAATTCAACAGCCCATAAAGGTCTTAATGAAAAACTACGGAGAATTTAATGAACTTTTCGTAATACCATGCGACCGGTATACTAAAATAATAAAGCCCTCACTAAAGCCGGTAAATATGCGAATCTTTATTAGAGGAATGTGAATACTGAACTATACCAACACTCTACCATCTTTCATGCAAATATAATTAAATGTAAAACTTATACAGGTAAGTAATATTAAAACTTCCCTCTAATGGAAATATAATTGTGCTAATTAGAAAATATATAAACGCCCAAATCACTTACTACAAAAATAATTCAATATGCATTTCGAACGTAACAAAACTAATGTGCAAAGAACTTTTTATAGACTGAGGCCTTCACTGCACTTACCTAATCAAATATAATTTCATTTTTTACAGCGATTACAATGGATTACGTTCCACATTTTTCACATACACAACACTCCATCTTCTTCTGCATAATACCGGAAGCTAACGACACTCTCTCCGCGGAACGGATGTTGTTTCTTTCTTTCTCGTTTGATCATTGGTGTACAGTTTAATGCCACATGACTCTTAACCAATTATTTCAAGTAAGACAATTCGCGGCGTGTGTTTTATTGGTTGCATTATATAAACGCTTCTCTCCATTGGTCCATTCTATCGACCCCAAGTCCAACGCAGCATACGCGTTAAGGAAGTGACGCTTTCATAATCGATTGAGACGCGCTTGCGCTGAAAGTATCGAATAGAATCAAGTAGGGCATTCGATATATCAATCAGCTGTTCCTTATACGGAGAGGGAACAGTTCAAAAGACATCTTTACGCTCCATTTCCGAAGACAATTCACCTGTTGCCATGGTAACAAGACGCAACTGGTCATCATAATACATTGGTTATCATCCCATGTAAATATTCTTTCCCAAATCGGGGTAAGTTCGCAAATCTGCATGCCTATGAAGGGGGCTGGAATAGGTAACAGTAGACTGTCTATTGTCAAGCTAAGTTTAATTTCGTATACAAAACAAAGTAAAACGTCAATACATCTTAGAACCCGTTGCTCTTTGACATACGGAAGATTAGTGGGTCTTGCATAGGTTACTTAGAAATAGTGCATAGAGGGGTGAAGGCAAAATAATCGGTAATAATCACTACTTGTAGTACCCACTCCCTGTTGTAAGTTTATAACCAATAAAATTGATCATGTTGGAATTGAAATATGATGTTAGTATGAAACTCTTGTTTTAGTTACAGCGTCACTGGTCCTTTACAACTCTACTTCCATCTAAAGAATGGATCTTACAGAAACAATGAAGAATATTGTTGCAAAAGGAATTCAAACAGAAATGGGTCCACCATTCCCAGGGACTGGATATGTTACAGAAAAACTATATATGTTACTACAGTTATATCTACAAAATAAGGGGTGGAATCCGTCAGTAGAACTTTTACAATGTTTTACAGAATTGAAAGAAGCCTCTATGCTTCCCAGTGCGGCATACCTACAGTAAGTTAAGTGCTTTTGCAAATAAAAGAATATTGACCAACAACAGTAGATGTAGAACTATATATTTTTCATGTAGTAAATTAATATTGAAATATATACGTATTTTTCAAACTGTAGGCCTACATAAATAGAAATGTATATATTTTACAGAATGATGGCCTCAAGAGTGGCATTAGATGGACAAGGAAGGCTCATTTTAAGAGAAAATGGAAAGATCATTCTTCCGTACGAACATTTTGCTAATGCTGTCATGTTGAAACATATGAATGGACCACATGGCCTTCATTTGGGATTAGAAGGCACTATCAGAGCAGTAAGTTATCTTTTTGTGTGTATTATGTTCAACTGTTGATATTTCCAACTTGGCACTTAAACAGAATATGTATCCTATGTCCAAATTATAAATTACATTAGGCCTATTTTAGTAGGATATATCCGAAACTGAAATCTTCGTGGGGAAACAAATTTTCACATAAAATTTTGGCCAGTGTAGGAGAACAGTGCCCATCCAGCATTGTGTGAATTTGGGAAATAATTATAGGTAGCAAAATCCCATTCCGCAAACCAGTTACAATTGCTGGAGGCATCATCGTGCTAACCACACAATACTCTTGTAATGGTTGGGTGATCGTCCACTTCTGCAGAGATCTGTATGTACGAGAGTGTCTGATCGGTTTTGGCTCTCCTGCCCATGTTTAATAATATACTCTAACTTAAGAAAGTTTTGTGTTTGGGAACATTTACATTAGGCCTATTTGCATTTTTTTCATATCTAGTTTTGTAGACATTTTTCTTCACTTGTTAAAGCTGTCAGTTCACTCGACAGATTTAATTGAAGGAATGATGATGTTGTTTGCTAATGCTGAATTTCTGACAGTGAAATCATTAATTCTCTCGTTCTCTAGTATTTTTCACTCAAGGACGCCAAGTTGATAGTGGCTGGGGAGTGTTGAAGATGGTTTTGATCCATTTCCTCTTGAAGATCACATAGGGGCAGAGTGGTGAAGGAGAAATTCCAATCCTATGGAGATGCTTGGCCAAGCAGTCATGGCCCATAAACAGTCTAAAAATTGCAACCACAGTCTTCCTTGGGTATCCAGGGACGTTTTGGGTTGAAACAGATTCCCACCTTATATTTTTGGAAATTTGGAGATGATTTGTTATAATTTTGTGGTATTGTGAAGTAATTATTCTTTTTGTTGTATAATAGGATAATTGTGTAGCAGGTTTTTGAATAGTACCACAGCCCTTTTTTGGCAAGATAACGAGCAGGATCGTTGCCAGTCAATCCGCAATGTGCTGGTATCCATTGAAAAAGTTTTTTTTCTTTAGGTTGTTGAGGTGAAATAGACATTTCCAGCACTGAAGAATTTTTGGTGTTAAAGTGGATGTTATAGCTAAAATGGCTGCTTTTGAGTGAGAAAGAATTACTGCTTACTGGAATTGAGCTATTCTGTATAGAAGATTTTGAAGTATTGTACATATGGCCTCGACTTGAGATTTCTTGTAAAATTTTTTGTCTGCCAGGTGTTGAAGGGGAGTCTAATTAACTTTTCATACTGTATAACAGCATTCTTTTCTAGTTCGTATTGAAGAAGTTGTTAGTTTGTTATTGAAGGAATGTAATATGTGGCAAGTTTTGTCAATATCAGCAAGCTAAGAGTTGGCCAAATATTTTGATCCAGTGTGCATTCGTTTTGACTTCGTAGTACCAAATCCAAGGGGCTTGTAAAAGGAGAACAGACTGCATGTAGCTTCAGCATTTGCTCCGATTTGATTTGTTAGCAAGGAGCCGTCAGTAAAAATATGGAGCCATTGTTCTGGGAATCTTGTATGGATTATTTCTAAGGCTAATGATTTCATTATGTCTTTTGGAGTGTCATCTTTTTTGACATCCTTCAGTAGATCTGTATAATGTTAAAGAAATGCATAGGATGAAAGTATGCACTATAAATATCTTTCTTTACTTCTCTCTTCTAGTTATTCATAATCTAGCAGATATTGTGCCATAACTATAGGAGCTCCAGCTACTGTGTTCATATTTGACAATAATGCTATTGATTTGTAATTTCAACTAGAATTAAAGATAGGGTTTTTTTTTAAACTGCATATATATTATGTATCTTTATGGGGGGAGGGGGGAGGAACAGATTACAGATGCCAACAAGATTAGCTACATTAGAATATTGTCTTTACAAAATTGTATGACGTGTTAGATCTACCAGTGGATGAGACACTTTACAGTATATAGTATTTGAAATACCTGTTATTATTTGGTTGAGAAGCTTTTATCATCCAGTCTGCTGTCCAAAAATCTGAAAGTTAGAATTTATAAAATAGTTATATTACCGGTTGTTTTTTTATGGTTGTGAAACTTGGACTCTCACTTTGAGAGAGGAACATAGGTTAAGGATGTTTGAGAATAAGGTGCTTAGGAAAATATTTGGGGCTAAAAGGGATGAAGTTACAGGAGAATGGAGAAAGTTACACAACACAGAACTGCACGCATTGTATTCTTCACCTGACATAATTAGGAACATTAAATCCAGACGTTTGAGATGGGCAGGGCATGTAGCACTTATGGGCGAATCCAGAAATGCATATAGAGTGTTAGTTGGGAGGCCAGAGGGAAAAAGACCTTTAGGGAGGCCGAGACGTAGATGGGAAGATAATATTAAAATGGATTTGAGGGAGGTGGGATATGATGATAGAGACTGGATTAATCTTGCTCGGGATAGGGACCAATGGCGGGCTTATGTGAGGGCGGCAATGAACCTCCGGGTTCCTTAAAAGCCAGTAAGTAAGTATTTGAAGAGTCCACTGCAAGGATGTCATTTGGAACACATTTTGCAGGAGAAGTAATTGAAAGTTTGAAATGCTTAGCGCTCAAAGCTTAACTGTGATTTTCCGATCATTACTGGATAATGACTATCAGTGTTAATGCCATATAACTCTGTATGTACATTCTATATGTCTTAAGCTATGCATTGACAGTCTTGGTTCATTTTCGACAAGAAAGTGACATCCATCATTCTTACAGTGGACTCTTCATTTGTGAAGTTAATCCAGGCTACTAACATTGCAACAGCTGATGATTTACATACAAGTAGTGAGGTTTGACAGCCCCACTACATTTGGAAAAAATTTTCCAATATCAGTTAGAGTCCAGTTATAATATCATTAGCTTCTTACCAAGAGATTAGGTGTCACAGTATAATCCCCAATATATCTTGTAGCATTTTTTGCATATAAATAGCTTAGATGTAGGTTTTCTCCATCTACTTCGGTTGTATCTGTAAATGAAAAGAATTGATAAATAGTTACCTAGAGCTCTCCCTTAAGAATAAAGTAGGTTTTCTCCATTTACTTCCATTGTATCTGTTAATGAAAACGATTGATAAATAAAGAGTTACCTACAGCCCTCCCCTAAGAATAAAGTGAAGTTACAAAATATAAATCTTATCCCACTATTCCTGATTCCATTCCTTTGATTTTTTTTTCTTGTTTTACTGAAAGAACATTCATCTTTAGTCAAGAATTGAAGTGCTTGAACCCTGCATGTGATAAGAATTTTATGTACACTTCAGCTGTACTTGCATATAAGTGATAATTGAGAAAAATTCGAAATTACTTCCGAAATCTGGAATTTTACTGGGGAATTTTATGTGCTTATGTAAGAGTACTGTTTAAAAAGTAAATTGTCTCCTGTATATGTCACTCAGGTAAAGAGGTAGAGCTCCCAGTTTTCTGGAATTCAGTCATTTTTTTCGAGGAAAAGATCTGGCACTCGATTTTATGGGGAGCATAGTGCTCAGTGAAATCGGGAGTAGGAAAATCTGAACTATTTTGTAATCTGTATGCTACTAACAGGAATCACTTAGTTCCAAAAAAAAAAAAAAAATTACACTTGGAGGGGGGGTCACTAAATCATACAAAGAGAACAGTGAAAATGTCTTTGGAGGACATATTTTATTCAAAAGTAGGACAATGGATAATTAAGCCTACACAGTATTCTCGTATAACGACATGGTTTTGTAAACTTAAGTGTTACTTCTGTGTGTATTATTGCTTCTATTGGCCTACTGTATAATTAATTCTCAATATACACGAAAATAATAATACTAAACATTGTCCTGGTTAGGCCTATGAGCATTACATGCGATAAATTTAGTTTAGGGACAAAATTACCAATGGAAATAAAGTTTTTCTTTTTGTGAGTTGCTACCTCAACCTAAATAAATTAAAAAAAAAAATACTTCCCCCCCCCCCCGTAAAGGACAAGAAATAACACGTATTATGAAGAGTTAAAGCCTGGAGGACATATCCTCCAAAAGCTTGACATTTGGTCACTCTGGAAAAGAATAAAGATAATCTGAAATACAGTTCAATTATTTAATTTTTTAATATACTAATGGCGGGTATTTGACTATTCGTAATTCACCCATATGAAGACAGTTATGTAGACCAATTTACCGGAAAACTATTCCAGTTAATTATAGAATTGGCGTCATACAATGAAAAAAATCTATATTCTCTATGAAGCATTGCAGCAAGTCTCTGTTCCTATATTTGAGAATATTCGATAAATAAGTACTGTAGAAATATCCCAGTATTACCAAGTTACGAGAAGAAAAATCATATAAATACAAATAGAATAAAGACAAATCTGAAATATAGATTAACATGGTTCGTGTTAATTATAGAAATGGTGTAATACTATAAAGAATTCTCTAAAAAGCATTAACTTACAGCAAAGTATGTTTCTGTCCTGTATTTAAGAATTATACAGTAAATATTATAGAATATCCCAGTTATTACCACCAATCAAATTACGAGTAGACAAATTATTTAAATAATTAGCAACTATTCGATCAGGTATGTGTTATAATAAAATTGCCTGTTCAAATACCAGACAAGAGTAGGTTTCTCATGAATGAATCAATGTTAAAAAAAAAACCTATAGATATTTTAAGACATTTCTAAATATACCTTACATACTCCAAGTCCCAAATGTGCAATTATCCACGCCCAAGATAGTGAAAGCTCACCTACTGTATTAATTCAAAATGGCTACAAGTATTTAAATATTCGAAAAAACAGGAATTGAAGTTTTATGAAATTTTAAAATCCATAACCAATTAGAGCATTAAATATATTTAAAAGTAGTTAATTGTGTGTATATGCACAGGGTACATTCAGAAATCTCAAAATCCTTATTGAACTGGAAAGACGAATTCGAAAATCATATTTGTAATTCAGATTTCTGTTTCACGCCAATTTATGTAGCACAGGTTTTTGTTTAAATAAAACTTGATGCATATTATTCTTTTCCCCCTCTCCACAGATAAAATGTTGTATACTCATTGTATATACGTGATGAACAACGAACCATTGTAACATAATGTGCCTTAGGTTACTATTATACTAGAATATCCCAAAAATCCAGTTTGCGTACTTGTATTTTCGCATATGTGAATAATGCCCATTGTAGTTTACACTTGTTGTAAATTCACGAATTATTTCAATATAATAAAATTACAGTAAAACCTCGTTAATCCAGACTGTGGTAAGCAAGACTTTGTTTAATCCAGACAAGCAAAAAGGGGGGGAGGGACAATGAGTTTGGAAACATTAAAGAACCTTGTTTTAAGACTTACTTTTGCACATTAGAACTATAGAATTACAATATTACACCTGTAGTATTGAAAATAAAGAAAATCCATCAAGTATGCATTAAAGCAATTAAACTATACAAACAAATATTATTATTGATTACACAAACAAAGGTTTAAAGTTATCCAAATGCCGAAAATAACTTTTTCAGTATTAAACTCTTTAAATATCATCTAAAGCAGCAATGATGATAATTTCAAAATAAATTTGGTGCTAATAAAATTCCTATTTTTACTGAAGTTTATAGAATTTGAAACTTCTGCAGATTACGGCCTATGTAAAGGTAAAGTAGATATTTTTAACTATATGAAAAATTATTAATTATTCTTTAATAGAAATCATTAGTTTCTGATTTGGGACATTGGTGGGGGGGGCAATATTATTCAAAATAAAATAGTGACATAATATAATACGTAAAGTACAGTAATGTGAATATAATTTGACCCTACAATTTTTGCATGTTTTTTTATTGCAACAAATTTTTTGTAATATATTCTTTTGTTTAAATTCAAAGCACACGTTTTTCAGAGCACGAACTTATAATTAAATATTTTCCTTCCTTAATGCATTGTGTGAAGAGCACTTGTTTCAATGTACACAAGTACAGTATCATAAATCAGAATTTGTGGTTTTTATGTAATTTTTATAACAAACTGAAAATAACTGAGGACATAACAGTGAAGGTCAAGTTTGTGTTCTGTATCAGAATTTTAAATATGCAATTAATTCTGCATTTATTTGGTTAAAGGTTATGGAATCTTACACCATTGGCCGAGAGTGTTTTGGAATGGAAAAGGAGTTCATAATAGAGGTAGTTCAGAACTGCCCAAATCCTGCCTGCAGATATTACAAGAACCAATTAGAACTGTCTCAGAAATCACTTCATCTTAGTGCTCCAACATACATCTCTGAATCTGGAGGTAATATATTAATTCATGCCACTCTTACTGGTGTTATTATTATTATTATTATTATTATTATTATTATTGTTATTATTATTATTATTATTATATGAGAACTGCACGCATTGTATTCTTCATCTGACGTAATTAGGAACATTAAATCAGATGTTTTGAGATGGACAGGGCATGTAGCACATATAGGCGAATCCATAAATGCATATAGAGTGTTAGTTGGAAGGCCGGAGGGAAAAAGATCTTTGGGGAGGCTGAGACGTAGATGGGAGGATATTAAAGTGGATGTGAGGGAGGTGGGATATGATTATAGAGACTGGATTAATCTTGCTCAGGATAGGGACTCATGGCGGGCTTATGTGAGGGCGGCAATGAACCTCCGGGTTCGTCAAAAGCCAGTAAGTACGTATATGTGCTGTTCTCAGTAGAGTTAGTCACTTATTCTAAGATACTTTGCTTTTAAGGCATTTAAATTTATTATTTATTGCTGCTGAAATAATAATTTAAATTGATGTCACTGTAATTCTATAGCGGATATACTGTATCCCCATATTAATTAAACATTATTGCAGTGGTATTATTCTGTTTTGGTGTTTTACACGTCTTGCATTTTTTCTTATACAGTGAAATTATCTATTCGTGACCCAGTTTTCTGCCAAACAGTATTGGGCAGACTGATTATAAGAATGACTTATCCATGACATCAAAGGTTTATTTACAGCAGATAATGAAAATGATCTCCTTCAACATGCACACATGCCTGATTGCAAAATCCTGCAACAGAAATTTCATCTACTGCCTTTGCCTTTAGGAATAAGCTCGTGTACTGAAACTGTTTTATATGACTATAATTTAAGCAATTTTGTGGCATTTTGTGCTGACAATATAGGCTATTCAATCTCTTGGGCAAGACATTCAAGTGATTTTGTTGTGGTTCTGATCATTTACTGATCTCGTCTAGTTTCTGCTTTATTAAAATCTGACATTTCACGTTTTGCTTTTTTTCAAATAATATTCCCATGTTAAAATTTTCACAAGCATTCGAACAATTTCTTACTTGGAACATTAACAACACGAAATTCACCTCGGAACAGCCTTATTGTTCTACCAAATGACTTTATTTCACAAATGTATCATACAGAAACACTTGTTGCTGTATAAATACTCTATCATACATTGCATTTCGATATCCTCATTACAGTGTTATTTTTATACCATAAATGCTTATTGGTCTCGCGCCGTGGCGTCGTCGTCTAAGGCATCTTGTCTAGGACTCGCTTTATGCAGAATGCACACTGGTTCGATTTCTCATGGGGGAAGATTTTTTCCTCATGAAATTTCGGCCAGTGTATGGGACTGGTGCCCACCCAGCATCGAGATGCACTTGGAGAGTTACGATAGGTAGCGAAATCTGGTTTGCGAAAGCCAGCTATAACGGCTGGGAGGATCATCATGCTAACCACACGATACCTCCATCCTGGTTGGATGATAGTCCACCTCTGCTTCGGCATGTGGGTGTGAGGCCAGCAGCGGCTGGTCGGTCTAGGCCTTTCATGGGCTGTAGCGCCACGGATTATTATTATAAATGCTTATTGATTTATTGTATTTTATCACTCATAGAAATTATATTTCTGATACACAAACAGGAAGAAAAGGTATGAAAATGGGATCGCAGATGTATGGGAATGCAGGTTCCACCCAGTTGGGTGTAGCACCTGATGCTAGTGGAATGCTAAGAGGAGGGGCTTACCCAAGCGGAGGACCTACAGGTGAATTCAACGTGCCACTCCCCCACTCGCAGCAGGGGTTGCCTATGCACCATCACAGTGCAAGTGGTGCTGGTACAGGAGCAGTCGACTTGACAGGCCTAACTCCTGACAAACCACCGTCTTCAGTGACCAATCCCAACCGAGGGCAGCAGATGCAGGACAAGTCAGGACGAGCGATTGGCGAGCCTGCACACAAACAGCAGAAGCAGCAGCATTATGAACAACCTGCTTCTGCTCCCCCCACTGACCACAAACTTACAGATTTCCTACGTTCAAATCTTGAGAATCTCGAGGGACTATCAAGTGCAAATAAGGTAATTATATTCTTAACTTAAATGCAGGCATTTAATTTAAATACAAAATACAGTTCATAATATCATATAATCATCTTCATTGTCATTCTCATCATCATCACCATTGCTGCTGCCACCACTATTATAACGTTCACCACCATCACCACAGATTAGACCTTTGAATCTTGTTCCTGTTTCACTTTCATAGCTGACTTTTCTGTCTGCATCATGGTTGATCTTTCACAGTTTCATTCTCCTCCACTTCCTCCTCCCTAATAATCAACTTCATCTCAATCATCATCCCCCTCCTCTTCATCGTCATCGTCATCATCATCATCTTTACTACCTTCACCATCATCATCACAATAATTTTCATAATCTTTTTCATCATCATCTTCTTCCTGTTGTTGTTGTTTTTCTTCTTCTTCTTCTTCCTCCTTCTCTTCTTCTCATCTTGATCTTTATCTTCGTCTTCATCATCATCATTATCACTGCATCATCATCATCATCAGTCTGCTATTTACGTTTTAGAAATCTTTCCAAGGATCTTTTACCACTTCATTTACAATTCAAGTAATATCTTAAGTAAACATGTTCTGGGCGTGAAAAAGACATGTCAAGTGAGTTTGTATTGATTTATGTGGATTGGTTCTTTTTCTTATTTTTGCATAATATCCATATAGCAAACTTCCATGTGAGCAGGTTAATAGAAACCTAAAATGCGAGGTAACTTTAGGAAGTATCCAACCATTTAATAATTGAAAAAAAGTAGTTGCTTAGGTCAGTGGTACTATAGTCCCTTTCAACGTACTTTCCTTGGAACCTCATATTTCAAAACAATCTGCAAAATCTTCTTTTGAGATTGTCTTCAGCTGCCTTGTTGTGTTCTTAATCTCAGCCAGAGTCTACAGTCTTCTCCCTTTTAAGGGGATCTGGTACGCCCTATCTCGGCTATGTTAAAATCATTATTTTTCATGCAGCTTTTCTCAGAAACAGCTAGTAGTAGGCACTTGATTTTTTTACACGTTATTGTTACGTATACTGACCTGAATTTAACACAGCCAATTGAAGGAAAAGTGCATAGTACATTAAATATATTTTTTTTGTACCGGTCCAAATTTTAACTACAATTTTCAATATATATCAGTACATAATTATTTTCATAATTTAGATTTATTGAAAATCTCACGTTAAATTAGGGACAGGGCTTGTGGCAACGTGCTGTGAAAATTTCAAAGTCCTATGTGTAATAGAAGCTGAAAAAAACTGCATTTTGTAAGAAAAAAACCAAACTTACAGAAAAACGTTCAGATAATCCAAAATATTAAAATTTTATTTTCATTCAAAATATTAAACCTTTTTTGTCATATATATTGTATACTGTAATAGTTTCATATATTGAATACTGTAATAGAGAAAAAAATAAGTTGCAGTTATTGCAAAATGCTCCCTGTGGCTGTACAGACATAACCCGTCCTAATCCAGAGCCTATGCCGTTTCATGGTATCAGTCCCATCTCGACCGTAGTCCACTCCAGGGGCGGCTAGTCATGTTCACCGATCAAACCCGATCAATACATATGATCAAAATATAGTGAAATAACAGCTATAGAAAATATTTTTTTGCCACAAAACTAATTTAAATTAAATAAAGCCTGCTCATTATTCGTGTGATTACACCATCATATTATTTATATTAGCCATTAAAGTGCAAAATAAAATTTTGAGTCTGAAGTGATCATTCCAAAGATAACTATAAAACTAAACTTTGTATTCGTTTCTTCCCATGTTTAATAAATTACTCCTAATAATATAAATACTAAACACAAACAATATCCAGTAAAATTTCAGAGTTATCCCTACAAAACCTGCTTCAAAACATATGATCAAAATTCAAAACAAATAAAGAAGAACAAAACAAATAAAGAGGAACTGTTAAAACTACTTGGAATGTGAAAACTCACATGTACCATATATCATTCAAAAGAGGAAATTTCAAAGAACACGAATCTACGAGAAACCAAAAATTGAAAAATTCAACATTTTCAGCTGTCCGGAGTGCCTTAAGGGTGATTATAGCTTTGGGAAAAGCCAGATGTCGCAGGGACTCAAATTTGAGGTACATAGAGACTGACACAGACCTGGTGATGTTATGTTTTGCACAAAAAGAATAGGTCTGGATCTTTTAGGCTAATATATGAAGAGTCCTCATTTGTCCCTGTTGTTCCAGATCTCATGATCCATTATTCCTACCCTTTTTTCCATGACTTTATATTTTGATCTGTCCATCGTGATCTTGATTTTCCATATATTTACTCCTTTCATTTAATGATTATTCAAGAATACGAAAATTACCCTTTTTATAAATCTTTAACAGCAATTTAAGAAAATATTACAACATAATCAGAAAACGAAACTGATGGCGTTTTGGAAAAACTTCATACATCATCCTAAATATAACTATCTGTTGATCATTTCTAAAAATTTTGTCATTTAGCTTATGGTGTTTAATTGTGATGAGTACATTCATAATGATAATGCTTCAAGAAAGAACGAAGGGAAGTATAAAGAAATTTGTTAATATTGTGGAGTTATCAGTGGTATTATATACATAGAAACGAGACTTAGATTCCAAAGAAAGAATACATAGACAAATTAAATTTGGTGAAAGAAAATAAAAAGAAGTTCAAGTTTTGTTAATAAATATAATGGGAAATTAATATATTATAAAATATCTAAACGTATTTTCACGGTGTGATAAATATTCGACTCTACACAAAAATGGCAAAAGTGCTTAAAACTAAGTAAGTAATGGCAAGTTATTCTAGAAAATGTGGAAATGTTGATTTACAGGATAATGGATATATAAAACAAGTAGGGAAGAATATGACGAATTCAAAACAAAATAATCTTGAATGAATAAATGGAATGATTTAGGATTTACATATATATCACAATACTATACAATTTAGAATGCAGACTTTAATAGTTTGAAATTCGTTTTCATTCATTTATTCCTTTCCTAGGACCTTCTTGCCCTGCATAATGGTGCCTGGGCCAACAGTGACAATGACAAGAGAATGCCTCCAACCTCTGAAGGTGAGAAAAGAATCAAATTTCATGATTGTTAGTGTAAAAATATCGAAGTTATGTTTTTGGAAGTTTAGTAAAGTTTAAAGGTTTGAAGATTGAGTTGCAGAATGGGGTATTCGTAATAATGTTATTTTGAATTTACGTGAAATGTAAAGGAATCTTTAATGGAAATTGTTTTGTTTTATGAGAATGTAGCTACATTCTTTACTATTTTGTAATTACATAAAAAGCAATGAAATCAACAGATACTGTGAATGTTAAATACGTTTCGTGGTATTAAATTTAAAGTGATTGTAGCATAATAAAGAATGTTGAAAGCCAAAGAACTTGCGTAATTAATTGATTCAGTATTTTGTTTTCATCTACAGTAATTTGATCAAAACGTATTTGGGGGGGGGGGATTTGTATGTGTTTTTTTTATTTTTTATTATTAACTGCATGCCCCATTACATACTAATACTACATGCTTTGTAATTTCAATACATCAGCATGCAGTACCTAACATATTTACAATATACCAGGAATTTAAAAAATATGAATTTCTGAATATTCTACTGAATATACATTTTTTCTGATATTTTGACAATTTTAAAATTTGTCGTTTTATAATAATAATAATGGCTAGTGTTTCAACTTATTTACTACCTACCTATGACTATAATAACCCACCCACTAAAGTTACAATACTCTCTATAGATGAAATTATATTTACTATTTGGAATTATTAAAGGGTAATTTTGAAATAGAAATTATTTCTTTTCTTGTAGTTATAGCTGCTCTATGAGTACCTCAATATTAACTTAAGTTACATTAGTGGACTGACAACAATTTGATGGCCATAAATACTGATAAAACAACGTTTGAAATATTTAGCTTGAAGAAAAAAATCCCAAAACTAAATCTACAGTTCAAGAAAACAAACCTGAGACAAACATATGAAACGAAATATTTAGGGACAATTTTTGATTCAAAATTATCTTGGAAAAATCATATTGAAGCAGTAGTAAACAAATCAACAAAAAGACTTCCAATTTTAAAGAGATTAGCTGGAGCCAAGTGGGGTAGTAATCGGCAGACTTTGAACATCACGTACAAAACATTCATCAAGCCAATACTTCTCTACAATGCGGAGGTATTAATTACAGCAAATAATTTCAACCTGAATCGACTAGAAGTATGCCAAAATCAGGCCCTGCGACTAATAACTGGTGCAGCAAAATCACCCCAATCACGGCAATGCAAGCCCTAACCCAGAACCCTCCAATATATCTCACTCTAGAGGAGCAGGCACTAACACATCATGAAAAAAATGCTACAGTTAACAACAAAATGGGAAAAAAGACTGTTACAACCAACCAAGTTGAAAACACAAACAAGTTGCCTGTCCAAAGTCACGGAAATAAATACAGAAGTGAAGCTCCTAAATCTAAAGAAAACATTTTAAGCAGAGAAAACCCTCTAACCTATTAACATTCAACTAGATTTAGAAGAACCAGTTACAAAATCTGAAACTTCCAAACCTGTATTAAAAGCGCTGGCATTAGAAGCTGTGAACAATAGATACCCACCAGAAGAATGGTTACATATCTACACAGATGGGTCTACTATTGATAACAACTCAGGATCAGGAATTACGTGTGCGTTATTCTCATTTTATCAACCAGCAGGATATCATACAACAAATTTTGATGCGGAAATAATGGCTATTCATATCTCACTCCAACACCTACTATACAGAATAGATAAATTTCAAAATGCTGTCATTCTCTCTGATTCTAAAGCAGCATTATATGCAATAAATTCATATAAAATGATGTCAATCCAAATTAAAGAATGTCACAAAATGATCCAACAACTTCAAAAACTACAGAAAAGAATTCAATTGCAATGGATACCTGCACATTGCGGAATTGCTGGAAATGAAACTGCTTTCTTGCCAAAAAAGGATCCAATTTAATTCAGAATACAAATACAAGCCTACCTTTTACATCCATCAAAAGATTAATTAAAAATAAATATAAAATCAAGCAAAACCAAGCACTATGTACCAAAGCCAAAGATAAAAAATGGAGTATTTTAATAAAAAAAACAGAAATTATTCCAGAAATCCCACGTAAATCTGCAGTAGCAAAATTCAGACTGCTTACAGAACACGATTATTTGGCCAAACACTTGAATAAAATAGGAATTTACACAAATCCAAATTGCCCTCTATGCAACAAAGAAGAAGAAATGACTGAAGATCATCTCATAACCTGTGAAGTTCTACCTGATGAATCCACCACAGAGAAATATTGGAGAGCAAGAATGCTAATGGCTTTGTTGCCAAAGCCCGGCATTAGATAACAACAACATTTTTAATTTATACAAATATTACTTAAATTGAAATCTGTCTTAATGTTGAAATATTATTTACTTTAATCCTAGCCTACATATTGCAATATATGTTGCATAAATTAGAGTCTATGTGGTGTGTGTATGTGTGTGTGTTGTTTTTTTTTTTTTTTTTTTTTTTTGTAATACAGTCATGACCAGTAATTAGTCTGAACCTGGCCACGTTTATAAATAAAGTCATAACACAACTAAAGCAAAACTTGTTGCGCGCGCCGAGAATGCAGGCGCACTATTCCCGATGATCATGCCATGTCTTGGCAGGGAACAGATCCTGTAAAACCCGAGCATCCCCATCTAACCTCATTGTATAACATAAGTCAGTACTAGTAAACCTCCTTTTAAGGAAAGCCTCTATTTCAGGAAAAAAAGTAATACCTCAGAGATTCGATAAAAAGGCTTTTACTGTATCATCAAAATCTAGGTCTTGTTCTTAAATATGGCAACATAAAGCGTCACTTATCACTATTAGGATAGGTTATGTTAAATATACGACACTAACATAATTCTGTTTCTTTTGTTAGTTGGCCAAGAAAAAATTGTTCGAGCATTTGCTGAGATCATGAAGAATATGTCTCGTATGAAGACCTGCGTCCGCCCAGCAATGTGCAAGCCATACGGAAAACAGTCAGAAGCACTGCAGAAGAGTATGTATTTGTATTTATATTCTGTCTCCTGTGTACAAGTATATATTTCTACACATGCATGTGGAAAACTTGATACTTGTATTGCTAATAAATAAATGCACTCCACTTACTTTACCAAATGAGATATCTTGGCTTCTTGCTTTGCAATCATGATGTGTTATAATTGCGTAACACATAATAGTACACATTTTGACAGGAAACAACTTTAAAGATATCAAGACAACTGCTTTACAGATTCAAATCTTGCAGTAAGGCAGATATAGTAAATCTGGAATAGAACTGTTGTTTGATCTGTCACTGAAAGAAGCAGAGAGAAAGAAGCATCAGTACCTACACAACAAAAAGTGACAGAGGATTCATAGAATCCTTATAATTGCATGAAACATTTATGCTGTTCGTAATTGTTATTGTGAGCATGAATGACAGTGTAAGGATGTTTGGGATTAAAAAAAATCTGATATTTCTGTCTTTATACTCTTCCCATTTAAATTTAACTAGGCGGAACTTTCTCATTAATTACTTCATAATTGCTTCCTCATTCCATGAGCCCTAGTTTCGAGACGACAATTCAATTGATAGTCGAAACAATTGACATATCAATATGACGCAGAGCCGTCTTCAGTTACAAGCCGGAGCATTCGTACATTTGGCAATGCTGCGCGGAGGCAAAATAGAACACGATGTTTTAAATCAGTATTGACAATTTGACAGAATAGTGTTTTGGTTTCGTTGTCACTGTACATTTTCGATATTAATTTATACAAAGATAAGTGGATGTAATCGAGATTCAAAATATTGATCTCTGTAATTTATTACGGAATCCAAAATGGTGTTTTGTTTGAGTTTCAGAATACTGCGTAAGTACTTTTATACAAAGACTTCGCCACTTAAATTAATTGAAAGCATACATGTTTTTTATTGATGATACAAGGATAAATAAGTAAATACCTCAAATGTTCCTTGTACGGTACGTAATTATGATTGGTGTTCAGGTAGGTATGACAAAAGATGTGAAAGGCAGGATACTTGAGTAACCAAATGAAATATCCAATTTGTGTATGAGTATTTATTTGAAAGACGTGTAGGAGAGGCTGGGAAAACAGTGTAGTATACACACAGTACAAATTTTAAACATAAGCAGATCTATTGCTGTCTTTTACCAACTTTGAGTTCTTTTTAAATCCTGACCTTATAACATTGTCTTAATCTTTCAGTGCTTGGTCCCATCCTAATTAGCAGGATGCGAGGACTTATAATCAAGTTATTTTATATTAAAGGTTACATATTTTTTAATCTCTGCGAGCACTTATTGTGGAAATCTGCATCTATAAAGTCTTGAATATGAAATTCCCACATATTGATAATAAATTTATTTTTGCTTCAACTGTGGCTAATAAATGCTGATGTATTGTGCTTGTTTGAAATCATAATTTTATTAGACATTGAACTTATTTATACAGGGTGTTTTAGAAATACTTTGACAAACTTTGGGGGCATGTTCCTTATACCAAAACAAGAAAAAAAAAAAGTTAATATAAACTAATGTCCGAAAATCCTTAGTTTTTTAGTTTAATGAAAGAACATAATGAAACATCTGGTAGATATTGTCAGCTTGACAGCAAGTTTTGCAACTTCAGTCAATTCAGAAACTCATAACAATGAAAGTGGAAGCAAGAGGAGAACATTTTGAACATTTGTTATGAGTTTCTGAATTCATTAAAGTTGCAACACTTGCTACCAAGCTGACAATATCTAACAGATGTTTCATTTATGTTTTTTCATTAATAACTAAAAAAAACTAAGAATTTTCGGACATATGTTTATATGAAATTTTTTTTCTTGTTTCGGTGTGAGGAACATGCCCCCAAAGTTTGTCAAAGTATTTCTGAAATACCCTGTGTACACTAAAGGCTAAGAATGTTACCTAGTGGATATGGTGTCCAAATAGAACAGCTAACTTCTTTCAAATATCTTGGCTCATTTGTAAATGAAAATAAATTCAATTGAAGAAGAAATCAAGAAAAGAATCTTGTTAGGAAACAGAGCATTTTATTCAAACCAATCATTATTTAATAGAATTATTAAAAAACTACATAAATGGAAACCCATCAACATATGATCTATTGGTAGACCAAAAATAAGATGAGAAGATGATGTAATTCATGATCTGAAGTAAATGAAAATTAACAACTGGATTAACTGTGTCCAAGATAGGGAAAGATGGAAAGCAGTTGTTGAGGAGGCCAAAGCATTTAATTGTTTAAAGCTGTAGTGCCTGAAGAAGAAGAAGAAGAAGAAGAAGATATGGTGTAAATTGAAGGATTTCCAGGCTTGATTTGCAAGTCTCCAAATTCTAACTGTAGGTAAATGAAACACATGGACTGCAACATGCATCTTGCAAACAGCGTGTTGACCTTTCACTGGTGGTAATGGTAGCAGAACAAAATACTGACATTTTTTAATAGTTTTAACTGTCACTAATACATCAGCACGCGGCTTACATGATTCATGCTCCAGTCCATATGATTCATTCACCTATTAGATTTCGGAGACTTGTTAATCAGACCTAGAAACCCTCCCAATGGACACATCATCCACTCTAGTGTACTCAGTGGCATTCTTAGCTTTTAGTCCATATAAATCTGATGTCTAGTTATAATAAAAGACTAATTCTTTTAAAACAGATTCACTTGAACTTAATGTTCCAATTATAATAATGACTATACAAAATCGCGTCACACTAAACATGTTTCTTATTAAAAAATAATTTGAGAAAGTATGTTTTAGAAATCTGCAATACATTGAAAATAAACCATATATAAAATTAAGATTGAAATCCTTCCTCACTGAATAAATTTTTGTACCGGAATTACTATTTAAAATTAATAAATCTTCTGACATAAAAGTATTAAAAGTTCATCTGCATCCAGCTAACTTGGTGAATGTCCCTCTCACGAGAAGAATGTACATGTAACATATAACCAAAACCCATGCTTCAAAATGCTTTCTCATTACTTGAATCAAATATCATTCTTGACAGTTCTCAGTGCATTATGTACACCCAGTTTGTATACTTTAAATATTACATTAAACTTAAATTATACTAAATAAACCTTTCACCCAGAAACTAGTATGAGCATTACACCTTTTCTGTACACAATCAGTCCAGTTTTTCTATGAAAGTGGTTGATTACGTATTACTGTTAGTGTAATTACTCAGTATCAATTCTACAGTCTAAGAAGTACATAATTATATCACAATTGCTTACAAAACACTTATACATAAATACAAAACAATAAAGCACTTGGAAATGTACTTTAGGTTCTTTACATCGTATTTAATTACACATCTTCACAATCCCACTTTCTTCATCACATAGCTATAAAGAGGCCAGAAACGATGGGATGGTGACAAAATGAGAGGAAGGGTTTCACACATAAATAGCAATCAGATTCAAACAATCTCAGGAATAGTAAGAATATATAGTGAGATTATTCATTCGTAAGTCAGCTTTCGGGCTCTTTGTTATTGGGTGTAAACATATTGCCAGCTGCCAAGGTCAAGCTACAGTCATTTGAGTAGCTTGCCTGTTGAGCAGTATTCAGGAAGTTCTATACTTAGTGAATAAGCTTAAAGTTGCATGAATTTAGTGTTCGTCTTTGTGAAATAAACAGTAATGTTTTTTGGTGTCTGAAGAATTCATTAGCGTATAGGCCTGGAGTCTTTGTGATAAGGACACTGAAATGCTGCGTACAAAATATTCTTTATGGCAAGTGTTAGGTGGGCTGCTTATAAGAGCGACTGATCCATGCACATCAAATCTTACCTTATTTACAACAGATGTTAAAAATGATCTCCTTCAGCACACCCACATTCACTGTCTTCAACTGATTGCAAAATCCAGTGACAAAAATTTAATCTAGTACCATCATCTCTAAGAATAAAATGGTGTATGGTTAAGCAATTTTGTGCTGATTATTTACACATTTCAGTCTCCTGGGTAAGATGTTCAAGTGATTGATTTTGTTGGTGTATGTTCTAATCATTCATCTATCTCATCTGTCTGCCTCGGTAGCGTACTTGGTATAGTGCTGGTCTTCTATGCTCGAGGTTGTGTGTTTGATCCCGGCCCAGGTCGATGGCATTTAAGTGTGTTTAAATGCGACAGGCTCATGTCAGTAGATTTACTGGCATGTAAAAGAACACTTGCAGGACAAAATTCTGGCACACTGGCGATGCTGATATAACTTCTGCAGTTGTAAGCGTCGTTAAATAAACCATATTTATAATCTATCTCATCTAGTTTCTTCTCATTTAAAAACTCGGTATTTCACGTTTCACTTCTTTAAGTAATGTTCCCGACACACTCAAATTTTTCACAAGCATTCGAATATTTTCTGTACTTGGAACATTAGCATCATGAAATTCACTTCGAAACAATCTTATTGTCCTACGCACACGCTACTGAATTCTTCACACTGTAAAGAAACAATACGTATTATCTCATAAAGACAGAAACACAAATCATGCAATTGTAAGCTTATTCGCTCAGTGTAGAATTGACTGAATACTGCTGAACAGGCAAGGTTAATCAGCTCACTGTATCTTTCACTCTGACAATTGCATAATTGAATGATTTTTCCTTTCCAAACACAATGAAAACCGACACTAATTTCGAAGGTGTAAATCAATCTGGAATTATGTTACGTAGAAACTAAGATAGGAATGAAAGAAAGGGATGAAATTTCATGAAGACAAATTGTTATCTACATTAAAGTTTTAATACAGAAGGGGTTTTTTTGTTTCGTTATATAAAATCTTACTTTGTGGCCAAGTTGTTATCAAGATTACTATTTTATACGAGTTTTGCATGTTTAAACCCAATCAAAAGGAATTAATTTTTAAGAATGAAACAAATTTTTAGTTTTTAGTACGGCTTCAGAAGAAGAAAAGTAAAACCAGGAATTCTGATTTTACCTTTATGG
Source organism: Periplaneta americana (assembly GCF_040183065.1). Taxonomy (NCBI): domain Eukaryota; kingdom Metazoa; phylum Arthropoda; class Insecta; order Blattodea; family Blattidae; genus Periplaneta; species Periplaneta americana. The sequence goes on from NC_091130.1 coordinate 40,610,472, forward strand.
CATTTAAGAGAACCCTGTCCTTGAACCAGAGAGCTCTAAGTATCATCACCACAGAAATGTAAATCACTTTATTAAGTTAGTTTACTGTATCCAGATCACGAAATGTGAGCTATGTAACCTATTCCCCCATTCTCGACATGTATCAGCATGTGATCGTATCTGTTTCAATACTTATCGTCATCATTAGAGACAGGCAAAATATGAAATTTCATTTTCTAAACCATTCCTGGTAGCAGTATGAGAACAAAAATTTTCACGATTCATGATGTGTGGAATGTAATTAACACCAAAAATGTTCATATTTTGTAAATTATTCTTCCCTCCATTAATATTTCTACAACTACCACTGAACCAGGCTTTTCAGATATTATGAGACAAAGAGATGTTTTCTAGAAACATTATGTGTAGAACGTAATTAATACCAAAAAGTTCATATTTCATAATATTTTGGTAAAATTTTCGTATTTGATAAAAATCTTCATATTTTGTAAGATTTTTCTTCCCTCCATTAATATTTCTACAACTATCACTGAATTAGGCTTTTCAGATATTATAATGAGACAACAGAGATTTTTTCTACGAACACTTGACAAACCCAAGCCACTCATTCCACTAACATTCTGGGATCCCCAAGGACAAGTGAAATATCCAAACTACCCTTCAGAGTTACTGAATTCATGTGTCAATGAATTTAAGAGGCCTAAACAAAATAAGTAGTTCCTATTACATCTTCGCTTTATTCTTTCGAATCTAATGAAATTCTTTCAGTGTTATCATCTCAACTTATATAGCCTATGTATGAATTAATGTTATAAACCGGTTTCAACCATCAGTTTTGCTGTCTACTTAATTCTCCTCTTTCTGCAACTTCACGGGTTCAAAACAATATTAACTAATAGAAGGTGTAATCTTTTCCCAGAAAATATAGAAAAATGACTTGTGTTGTATTATAACCAGTGTTGAGTCCAGCAAATGTAAGAACTTTCCTAATTCAAGCATCCACAAAAGAGTTTGATGATGCTGAAAAACTGTTTAATATGCAGATTTGTTGTATTTTATTTCGTAGCATATTAAATATAGACAAAACTATTAATCTCTAAATGCTTATTTTTGTAAATAATCATGTAAACCTAGGTTTAAGAATGAAGATATTTAGCACTGAAATATTTATTTCATATTTTTATATTTTGTGAAAATAAATTTCATATTTTGCCAAAATTTTCTTCATACTGTGCCGATCTCTAGTCATTGTAAAACATTCACCCTCAAAAGAAAAGTAACATTTGCAGTCCTTGAACTGAATCCTTGATCATTGCTATGGTACTAACACATATCTGTTTATTAATAATAACCTACTTCTATAACAATTTCAGTGATTTGGGGCACAAGGCAGAAGAGTTACTGATCTTGAATAAATTCCACCCACCTGAAAACCCCTCACTCAGATTAAAATGCTGGGACCACCACTGTACAGCAGTCTCTGGTCTTAATTAAGAATTATAGAAAAACAGATTGTTAGCATCGCTGCAAATGTCTTCTTGAAAACCTAAGGAAAGGAATGGGTTAACGGTATTAGATGTCAAAAAGGCAGGCACTGGGGCTGGAATGCTTAAGGTTAACCTATATAGTTCTCCTCAAAATCTAATTTACTAATTTACTAGCTAGGATCTCAGTTGAACATATTTGACGACATTTTAAACCAACCAACCATTTTATATTGTGAACTTGATTTCACTTATACTCTTTCAACTTTGAAGACCTTTGATCTAAATGAAACCAAGTTACAAAATTCTTAGTATCAAGTTTTTATGAAGATTTATTATGAAAAAAAGTTTCTAAAATGTAATATTCTTTACTTCAACGCAAAAGTAATGTGTTGGCACAGTTAATACTATACTTGTCACTAATATCATGTTATATATTCTGAAGATAGGGAAGCTGTATTTATGGAATGTATTATATTTCGGTCAAGATGAGAAGCAATGCAATTCCCCTCCCCTCTTTTTATTTATTTATTTACAAAAGCACCTAACAATCATCAGTGACTTTTATTTGTATTGCAAGCATAATGATATAAAAAAAAATCCGTGGCGCTACAGTCCATGAAGGGCCAAGACCGACAAGCTGGCTGCTGGCCTCACGTCCACATGCCGAAGCAGAGGTGTACAAGAATGGCGGTATTGTGTGATTAGCACAATGATCCCCCCAGCCGTTATAGCTAGTTTGCGAAACCGGATCTTTGCTACCTATCGTAGCTCCCCAAGTGCATCACGATGCTGGGTGGGCACCGGTCCCATACACTGACCGAATTTCATGAGAAAATTTCTTCCCTCACGAGGACTCGAACCAGCGCGCATTCTGTAATGTGAGTCCTAGGCAGAATGCCTTAGACCATGATGCCACGGTGCAGGACATAATGATATAAATAAAATATAATTGACCAGTCATTTTCAACTAATGTGCTATGAACAGTTTGCACATGTGTCACTGGAGTGTAGGATAAGTTCGAAAACAAGCCAATTTTTAGAAGTGCCATATCTACTCGCATAGCTCGCCCTTTTTTACCGAAAATACGTGGAAAAATCCGGGTGTGTGTTATATGCGGGGATTTTTGTGTGGGAAAGATTCTGTTGGAAAAACAAAGCATTTAAGACACATTCTACTTATTTATTCTTATATCCGCTTACAGCTAACACATCTAATATGGCGATTGGCATCCTCACTGCTTCCGAGCCGTGTTATAATAGATTTCAGAATCTAGTGGGTGTGGGGTGTGGGGTGTGCCACGTCATATGGCAAGGTCTGTTAACAGGGATAACTTTTATCACAGAGTAATCATTTCAGTAGTTTAGACAGGCGATACTAAGGAAATGATTGCCTATTGCAGTACTCAATTCTGAGTGTTTGTTGCATTCCTACTTTGATTCTTTGCCTCTTATCTTGACTGAAACAGATTTAGTAATATGCAGATACCGTTCAGACTTAAGTTGAACAGAATAGTACATAAAGAAGTATTTTCTGTGTGTCACTAGACTCACTAGAACTTTCAGATTTAATTTAAAATATTCTTCATTGAGCAAATACACATAAATAGAAAATAAATATTATATTAAAACTGACTAAAGGACATAACCCTAACTTATAATAAAGACTTAATAATATATTACTGTATACCGTATTGCTGTTTTAAAAGATAAGAGAAAAGCAACAATATGCCTGTAAAAGTTAACATTTTTCCAAAAACAACCATTTTCATTTTTGGCACATCTTCAAATAAAATAAAATAAGGTTTTATTCAAGCTAATTACTTCTATAATGTCTCATGCATTTGAGTATAAATAGTCTTCATTACAAAGTTATGATATTCTTCAGTAGTCTTTGGATTTATCTTCGATATTTTACCACACTACAGATGGGAGAGAAAACACACTTAAATCAATTAAACCTTTTCACATTTCTCGGCTTCACGTCGCTTAGATATCCCCTCAACTAATCCATCTAACCCAAAATGAAACACAAATCATATGTCAGTCCCGTGTTTGGTGTGGAAAGATATCGAAGATTGGCCTATTTTTATAAGTGGTTTTCAAATGTTTTTTATGTGCTGTATTTTCGTAATTAGGCCTACAGATTTTTACAATTTCCTTGAAATCATTTCTCTTATGACAAACTCAAATTTTCTATAATAATTCATAATACAATATGCATCCCAAAAAGTGTTCTAGTTTTGTATCTACTCTCGTGCCAAATTTTGAATTATCACAAAGAATTTCTATATTCTTATGTACTTTTTATGATGTTTTTGGAATTTTTTGTTTTTGCAGATTAACTGAATTCAGAATTGTGAGTAGATTTGAATGAAGTAACTTTATATATGTGCATTCTGCGGTCTTATTTTGTAACATCTTTTATGTAGGTGTCGAAAGGGAGAGAAGAATACAGTTTTATGTTGGAATGTGTTATTTGAATGTCTCTAATCGAAATATGGAGATTTGATAAATCCATTATGGTTTGAAAACTTAGTGCAACCAACTTTTCAAAAGGAAAGTACAGAGAACATCCTTATATGTAAAATTATTTCAGGTATTAGAATTTGATTATGCTAAAAGAAACTGAAAATTAGTAATAATGTACTTACTGTAATAATATCATCAGTTATATAAACGGTATATAAAAGTACATTTTTCTCATTATTACCCACCACCACGTCATATTATGTTCTTCAATTTTAATTTTATGTACTATTTTTATGAACACTAAGTCAAACCATTACCACAAGTACTATACAAGTATGTACCTAATATAAAACAAAACTTACACCAAGTTTGGGACTAGCATCTGTGAATCTGTGACTTAATTCAGAGCATTAGCTGCCCAGTACTCTATTAATCCTCTATCTGGAAGTTTGATATCACATATATATTACTTTGTATTTTCTTTCACTGGATACAATTGGAATTATTTTACTAGTTTTACTTGAAAAATTTAGAAGTGTACAGTTGGAGCTTCGATTGTTGTCATTAATTCAATCCACAAAACTACGACAGCAGCTTTGAGATGTGCTGTTACAATGATAACCAATTAGAACTAAGTACACGATGTTGCCAACATATGGGCATGATGTTTACCTGCAGCATATCTTTTTCTCTCTTCTTCCCTTGTTCTTAACATTACTGAGAGATAGCACCACTGTTAGTGACAAGATTAGGTAGGGTTTGACGAGGAGAGATATATTATTGTTAATTAGACGCACTGTTAGTGATAAGGTTAGATAGGATTTGATGAGAAGATATATTAGTGAAAAGTAAGCACACTGTCAGTGATACAGTTAGGTAGGGTTTGATAAGGGTATAGATTAGTGACAAGTGCTTTGCGCAAAAATGACACACGTAAATGTTAGATCCATTTTCCTTTTGATATATTATTTTCGTTTCTCAAATTTGTCGATTTCAATGATATTCCCTGGACAACATGACATTTCTCCTTCATTTACTCTTAATCTTACTTACTATAGTGTTTTTATGTAAAAAAAAAAGCAATATGTATCTTTGTTCTGGCAATAAAGTGTTGTTGTTGTTGTTATTATTATTATTATTATTATTATTATTATTATTATTATTATTATTATTATTATATTTTGCTGAGATACGTTATATCTTAGGAAAAGTACATTCAAAAATCCTCTGTTAGTGCAGTGAATTCTTAAAGAATATAGTCAAGAATTTTACTAGCAACATTTCACAGAATGTGTTCCATTGTCATTCCATCAGTGGTGGAAATCATGCTTCGTAAACAAACCTAGATCTAAACAACTGAGGGTAAATTAATATTTATTGTAAATATCATGAGATGTGAATTAACTGTTTGACCTATTGTAACTCTGAAATGACTGCAAATAAATAAAACTGACAAAGGACTTTCCTGCTCTAAAGGTCATTCTGAATCATCTCATGGGGTGACCTTATCTTTTGAATCATTCTGTATATAACCCTTCCATTTTAAAAACTGAGATTAGTTGCTGAAATTTTGACAACAATCGAATTCAATGGTATTAAGGGCACTGAAGTGTTCTGAACGCTTTTTTCATGTTAATACTATAAGAATTTCAAAATTAACAATCTCCAATAGATTCTGAGCTAGCATCATGAAAATTGTGCCACTTATTTATTAGTGCTTTCTTATTAAATGTGTCTAAAGTTAAAAATGTAATGTAATTATCACAGCTCAGATTGCTAATTAATACATGATATGCAAAATCATAGTAGAACACATCAATTCACACAGGTACCCTTTTCTTAAAAAGGAAAAATCAAATCACAATCTGTTGAAATTTTTTATTGTTTTTTTCTAAACCTTACTTGTCATCGGAGATTGACGATTTTTAGAAATTATTCATTTAATATCATTTTTTTTTAAGTATTTATATGATCTGATTTAATTAATTTTTTGCATGTAATTTTTTTATTTAGGCCTACATGAATAATCAAATTTGGCTAAAAATTCTGAACCTCCCATTCAGTCCTCCATACAATGCATATAGCCTACACCAGTCTTGCGATGGTGACTAATAGTGGGCGAGAGCTATTTTATGCCCGCTGCGCGCGCTCGGAGCTCTTTTACCTGTAAACATTGCTAAAGGATGTACAGATCTTAGAACACAGCGCATCATGACGGAACTGAAGCATTTAAAGCTTTCAAGGAAAAGTGGAAGATACAATATTTATGCTTCGAACATGGTGATGAAGTCCAGTGTTTGTTGTGTAAAAAATATATCATTTGCAAAAAAAGCAACATAAAACGGCATTATGAGACACAACATGAAAAAAAATATAGGCATTATTCAGGAGAAGAGAGAAATAAATTCATTTCGGAATTGACATCGAAGGTAAATTAATTTACATTTGGGTCAGCAGATAGTATCTAGATTCCTTTTATTTCTTTATTTTAAATGTATTATTGATGTTTTATTTGTTGCTTGTTTCTGGATATTTATTTTTATTAGACTACGTGTTTCTTTAATTTAGAAATAATATTTTATCTTTGGTTGCACTTTAACTTATACTATTACTAAACTCAAAATGCTAATTCACTTTTATTCCAATAACTATTTTCAGGATTTTTATCAAATATGAACTAAACATTTTGAAAACTTTGATGCAAGGAGTAACGTCAATATAAAATATACTTAAAGATATAATTTCAAAACTATTAAACCTAATTGCACAAAATTTTGTACAGATGATATTATTATAAATCTGTTTATATAGTTTAAATTTCACAAATTTTGGCCTAAATTGTGGAAGTTTTAAAAATCATACATATCCCCTTAAATGATTGACCCCAAAAATTACGATGACTCTCAATATCTTAATTTAATCAATTTGTTTTTTTTTTTTTCGTGTTACATGCATCTCACAAATCACTCTAAGAAAACTCATTACATAATTACGACTGGAGAGTAAGGACTACATTTTCACAATCACACAATCAATATACTCTATTTCAATCAATATTGCCATTATTATTTTTTCAACAAATACTCAAAAGTACTTAGAGATCACATATGTCGAGCAGGTAGACCCTATTAGTTTCTCCTAACCAATGAAGTGAAGTATTTACATAATAAATAATGCTCTTAACAATAAAATGGTTTACATACAATTAACTTTTCCTATTTCTCTTTTTGTTCCCAAAAACCCTTCCCTTTGCAATTTGTTTTGTATATTAAATACCTGAGTAATTAGCCCTATTACATAGCCAGAAATTTAGTAACACAAGTTATTGTAATAATTGCTGCCTTTATTCACTGCATGTGCATGTACATCCCTGTTGTCTACGTTACAGTGAATGCGCTATGCGCTCGTGATCAAGGTCGAGCTCTTCTACCATGATTGGGAGCTAATATCATCTCATCCCTGGCCTACACCGAAATAATAATAATAATTAATAATAATAATAATAATAATAATAATAATAATAATAATAATAATAAAATCAGTCTCCTATGTCAAATAGTTTCTGAGATAAGTGTATCTGAAGTTGAAAAATCACGAGTTACAGGGAAAGGCAAAAGACAAAAAAAAAAACATAACAATGGATATAGCAACCAGGACGCCACTTCGAAAACTTCATTTTCAAGCATTTAAACGTCCGAAATCAAGGAAAAATGAAAATTAGATTTTTTTTGGCCCTAATCACTTAAATAGTGAAAACTCTATAAACGACAACAGTTGAAGATAACAACTGAAGCTCCACTGTAACTGATTATTGAAAGATTCGGGATTTAATTTCAGCCAATACATTGTTAAAAATGTTGGTCTTGTGGATGTGTATTACCAAATGGCATTTACATGAGGGGAAACAGAGGGTTCTTATCCAATTTTCGGACCGTACAAAATTGACTACTAGCTAGAGGATCAATTTTTTTTTTTTGTGAGATTTAAGTTATTCTGACGTAGAGGAAGTACTTGAATGAGAGTGATCTGCTGTTTCAGCACTGGTGGACACGATCCAGCTGGTGCAGTCACTCCGGTCCTTTCTGCCACCTCCACATATTGCTGTCAGCAGCTGGAAGAATGAAGACAAACATAGGTTCGTATGAAACAGTCTTGATTGTACACAAGCTGCATTTAGTATTGTAATCAAGTACAGTGTAACCCTGTTAATACGCTTGTCAAGAGACTGCGGCCTTAAAGCGCTATAAAGGTATGGTCACACATCGCTACTTTTGCAGCGCAACTTTTGTACTGCAGCTGCAAAAGTTGCGTGTCGTGTTCACACACAAGCCAAAAGTAGCGCGCTGCATGATACTTTTCGTGCTGCGCAACCCGAGTGCTGCAAAAGTTGCAACTGGAGGTTGTGAGTCTGTTCACACACAAGGCGCTACTTCTGCAGCCGCAGTCATGCTGCAGGTTTCCATCTCCATGTTGACTTCTCAATATACATTTTGTGGTTATGTTCGCATTATTAAGAAACTCATGCGAAAGCTTCCTTATCTATTATTTGCTTTTCTGTCGTATCTAGTATTCAGAAATTGGCATTATTTTTACTATAAAGCTTTTAAAAACGCCTATATACTTAAATGATAACCAACAGTATATTCACGTAATCAATGTTGGCAACCCTCCTGTTTGGAACTACGCTATGGAAAATTTAAAAAATGAATTATATCGTCAGCAATTATGCTCAGACTGTGTTGTGTATTTAATAACTGTTAGAAATAATTTATTTTCATCACATTTAACATTAAAATATATCCAAACAATAAAAGTATCATTGGCACATTTGGGTGGTAACACTGGTTGCAACCGCAGCAAAAGTTTCAACAAAACCGATATTAAAAATGCTGCGGCTGCAACTCTGAGAACCCTGTTCACATATCGTTACTTTTAAGCTGCGCGCAACATGGAAAAGTAGCAGGCAGCAGGTTTGGCAGCCGCTACTTTTCAGGTTGCACCGTTGTTCACACGTCGCAGTACAAGAGTTGCGCAGTTTTTTGTACTGCAGCGCTGCAAAAGTAGCGATGTGTGACCGTACCTTAAGTAGGACAGTGCTATAGATGGGAAGTGGGGAAAACAATTTAGACAACACTTCATAGGAAAAATATTATATTGTGCATTAGTTACAGTGCAAAATGCAAATAAGAGCTCATTTTAAATGGCCAAAAAAAATCTTTAATTGTTGTTTGCCGTGTGTTTGTACTGGTATTCTGAATGATAAAATTTTCTATGTGGTTCAAGGAACTAAAGACTAATTTCACTTGATACACCGCAAGGAGCAACACTAATATAATTTTTCAGTCATAGACAGAGATTTCTGCTTTACACTATCAAACTTACTGCACATTCCATAGAATTCAAAGGTTGACTAAATTTTACAGAAAAGACAAGAACGTATTGACAGGGAGACTTTTGAGTGTTAAAATACTTTCATACAAAGAAAAGTACCGGTAAATATAACTTCCAACAGTGCTGACCGGAGGGTTTTTTCAGATTGAGGGTGAAATTTCTTTCTTGCATTCATGGTGCATTGACCCTCAGTAGAGTCAAAGCAACATATTTCTTCGCCATGCTTTTAAAACATAAATTTCTCAATTTTGTACAGAATTTTTTACTCATTTCCGATCCGAAAAAAAGTGCTACAAGCAGGATTTCGAAGCACTGCAAGAAGGTAAAATTATGCAGGATTATATATATGAAGAGTTTGCGGGAAAAACGATGAATGTCACAGTTTTCTTAAGGTTGATGTCATTATCTAATTCAGTGGATTACTTACTTACTGGCTTTTAAGGAACCCGGAGGTTCATTGCCGCCCTCACATAAGCCTGCCATTGGTCCCTATCCTGAGCAAGATTAATCCATTCTCTATCATCATATCCCACGTCCCTCAAATCCATTTTAATATTATCCTCCCATCTACGTTTCGGCCTTCCCAAAGGCCTTTTTCCCTCCGGCCTCCCAACTAACACTCTATATGCATTTCTGGATTCGCCCATACGTGCTACATGCCCTGCCCATCTCAGACGTCTGGATTTAATGTTCCTAATTATGTCAGGTGAAGAATACAAAGCGTGCAGTTCTGTGTTGTGTAACTTTCTCCATTCTCCTGTAACTTCATACCTCTTAGCCCCAAATATTTTCCTAAGCACCTTATTCTCAAACACCCTTAACCTATGTTCCTCTCTCAAAGTGAGAGTCCAAGTTTCACAACCATAAAGAACAACCGGTAATATAACTGTTTTATAAATTCTAACTTTCAGATTTTTTGACAGCAGACTGGATGATAAAAGCTTCTCAACCGAATAATAACAGGCATTTCCCATATTTATTCTGTGTTTAATTCAGTGGATTACTGCGAAATTTAATGTTGTTCTTATGAAAAATGGTAAAAAGGAGAATTATCACCACGAATACAGTAATCCTTTCCTTTATTTTCTATAGAAACAGCACTACATCTTGCAGTTATAGATTCAATTAGATCATTATGTAATCCTTAATAGAAATGTGACATTCATAGTTTTTCCCGCAAGCTCTTCATATTATATGTCCAGGAACCATATAAAAATAGAATAATGAACAGGATAGCATTGTAAGAGGGAGCATAGTAACGAGGTTTTACTGTGGTTAACATGCTTCCCAATAAACTATCAAGTCAGAAATATTAAATATGAAAGAGGTTTTTGATTAGTTTTGTAGAACCAGTTTAAGGTAATATTATACTTCAACTTACTGTATATTTCTTATTATTATTAGTTACAGCTATTTACTATGTTGTGATTAATATGTACCCCCATCTTTTCATAGGTCTATAACTTGGCAGAGACTCTTTTGTGTCTTGGTCAATAATTTTATTATTATCACGTCTACAAAATATACCTATAGAGAGATGTATCACTCTTGTTAAAAAAATCTGTAACTTAAAACCCCATTATTTCTCCATTTTCAAACTTCACGTACTTATAGTCAACTTATATAAAAATAGCGTTTTTGAGATTAAAAAAACAAAACAAAAAAAGAATTTGGAAGAAAGTCAAAAATATATTTCCATCCAAACTGTGTTGTTGTGTTGTGTGATATATCAAATTAAAGTTCATAAAAAGAGCTTTAAAATGAGCTTAGCCGTAGCCTGTACCAGCTCCAGAGATATTATTTTTTTGTTGGAAACGTTGACTCAAAATCTCGTCTTTTTTGCAGTTTTCAAAAATAAACAATTGAAAAACCAGCAAACTCAAAAAATCTAAAAATTCAAATTTTTCATGTTCTCCATAAGGACAACTTACAAGCCAAAAATCATTAAAATCTGAGACATGAAGGACTAGGCCCCTGGTTGATTTAACATGGAATGATCCACATATAGCAAATCTCTGTTTTTTCCCTTTTTCTTTTCGTTTTACAAATGTGAGAACTCAGTCTTAATACGTCTTTTGTCATTAATTAACCAAGCCACCGGCGTGGCTCAGTCGGTTAAGGCACTTGTCTGCCGGTCTGAAGTTGCGTTCAGGCACGGGTTCGATCCCCGCTGGTTGGGTTTTTCCTGAGGTTTTCCCCAACCGTAATGAGAATGCAAGGTAATCTATGGCGAATCCTCGGCCTCATCTCGCCAAATATCATCTCTCTATCACCAATCTCATCGACGCTAAATAACCTAGTAGTTGATACAGCGTCGTTAAGTAACCAACAAAAAGAAAATAAAAAATAATTAATTAACCAAAATAAAAGATTTTCCAGAGAAACAAACTTTTCTTTATGTAGCATATTAATCAAATATAATTTACATTGTATATAAAGAAAGCATTTTTCTCTCATGTTATTGAGCCTCTCCCTTCTTGGAAGATTGCCTTTTCATTTTTAATGGTAATCGGGACTGTGTAATCCATTCTAGAAAGAGTGGGATGGAAGAACTCTGTGGTGACACTGGAAGGAAGATTGACTGATCCGAGCCACAGCACGGCGACGCTAGAGATGACGAAGGAGGCAGCGGAATTGGCGTCGACGGAGACAATATTCTAGTCAGACCAAAGACTCTAGACAAGTGACGGAAATATCTGTGATAAAAATTTTGAGAGGAAAGGAAAAAACTTTTATCGCACATATGAGAAACAAATTTGTCTTTTTAAAATTTCATAAAATGAAAAAAATTCTTAGACGACATATTTGCTTTTATTTTTCCTTTGTATATTTTATAGGCAGCATGACTAATTCTTTAGTACTTAAGGAAAAAAGTATCTTTTTATCTGTTTTTTTAATGTACAATAACTACTCCATTCCATGTTTTCCAGTTGTATTACAGTGGTTAATATTTTCCCTCCACTAGGTGTCTCTTATACACTAGATCTTTCCCCCTGTCTTGCTGTAGTTGCTATAAATGTTACCATTTGACAAGAACTATCTATATTTCCTGTCTTAACAAGTTAATATCAGTCCAAAGCACTGTTCTGTTCGTTTAATGCCCTTTTGTGCTATCTTAGAGCCAGTCAGATGGGATATAGATCTTGATTTTTACACTGTAGATAATTTTCACAACAATTAACACAGATATTTCGTAGTCAATAAAGAACACATCACATAGTTAGAAAGAGTCCATAAGCACAGAAATGAAGCACAAGCTTTTATATTGCTTGGGATCTATCAGGTCGTATGAGCAAGACCTGTACTGAATAGATTCAGACTGGCTGAAATTAGGAAAAAATTTCATGTTCTGTACTGAGAATAGTGCAAATCTTGCACAAGGCCATAGTCATTTTCATCATTGTTCTCTTCATAAGTAATGCAATCACGTTTCCTTGTTCTTTTGTCACGAATTTCCTTGCCTAGTAACAAAATTAAAAGCTTGAGAACATTCACTGCAGATTTTAAAGTTATTAAAATATACATTTAAAACATAGTGCGTTCTGTATTTCGTTATATTTAAAAGACAGACACTTTCTGTTTGAATAAGATTTATGTAGAGCTTCCAGGCTAGTCCCGTTAATACTGTAATGCTTGTTCTTCAATACAAAGCCTCTAGATTCGCTCCTAAGCCCGTCATTTGAAATGTGATGGACAAAAGAGTCTAGCAGCACGTTGTTTCTTTTACCCAGTGTCATTCTATCGATAATGTAACCAGTTATAACTATATTTGAAGTATAAAGCCATTCAGAGTTTTATCGGTTATTTGGATATAAACTTTTTTTAAATATATTTTTTATCGCCAATATGGTTTCCCAGTGATCTTCAACATGAAGTCTTGTTGGGAGCAAAACTGTGCATTTTAGTTTTATTATTACAAGTAGGGTACTTGAATCATAATTAGTTCTTTGTTTTAAGTGTTTTACTTTCAGAGCTTTGTACTGTTTAAGTTTATTACAATTTGTTTTGATAGATAATTACACATGAAAAGAGACGAGTAGTATATCCAGAGATTTGTACAATGGTGCTTCAGATAAGCATAATGTTTTTCATACACATCTCAGAAGAAAATTTACCTTCATCTTTACTGCTTAAAACTGTTTTACATAACCTTGAATCTCTTTTTAAATTACTAACATTTAGTTGACCTGATTGTCACACTGTAGAGGTGATCCATTTGCAGTAGAAAAATTAGGGAACCACAATAAGTGGCAAACTCCGGTAAGAAAAGCCAATTAATAACACCTAAAGTGACTTGCAGAACCCCTATCTCATCTGATAGTTACGCACTTAGCTATTAGATGGCAGTGGTAGGCTCAACTCTGACTCAGTGCAATGGAGTTTGAAGTTTCTTTTACTGTACAGCATATGGGTCACTCTGTAGTGTAACTTAAGACACAGTGAAACTTATGTACTTGATATTAAATTTAATGAAGATCCAACATTTTCTTTAGCTTATTCGATAGTTTTAACATTCTTTCTGCCATAGCAGACTGCCTAAATGACAAAGAATACTATACAAATTTAAATTTCTTGATACAATAATTTTCAGTTTTTGGGAACTCAAAAATATTCTTTTCAATGTTTCTTTTATTAATTTTTATTCTGCATTCAGGTTACTACTACACAACATTATATACAAAATTGTGAAGTTTCCAAATTTAAAAGTACCCGGTAAATCTTATTTACTGATTTAACTACAGGAGGAGCCTGATACAGCACAGTCCGATATAATGTGGATTTGGAAATAACACAGTAAGAAGTATGTCCTCCTCATCATCGTCTTGCATCCAAGGTATAGGTTCAGTGGCCTCTTTCAGTCTCAGTAGCTGTTGAGAAGACTTAAAAGTCTTACGGGAACACTCAATTACTTACAAGTCTCAGATAAAACAGCCGAAAAAGATCATCATCATCATCATCATCATCATCACTGAAATATTCTTAATTGTAGAGATTGTGGGTTTACCACACAATTGTCCAAATGACATGCTATATGCTCTGAAGAATCTCCGTGGCCTTGGTTTATTTAATCCTCAATGGGAAATACACCTTCAACACTACAACATTGCCAGAAGTCTTTTAAAAATAAATGATGAACATCTCCATTTCTACAGGAATCTTGAAACTGAAAAACAAAAAGCTCTTTCACAATTAAACATTACCAACAATGCAGAAGCACATTTGATGCCAGGACGAAATTTAAAATCTGAGTTACAGCCGAGGTTGTATGATAATTGGTGTTGTCTTCCACAAAAAGATAAAGGAGTTGTGACTTACAGTGAAGATCCAAAAAACAACTCTTGGATTACTAATAGAAGAAGGATATCATCCTCAGCGTGGATCAGTGCCATAAAGATGTCCACAAACATTGCAGCAGTATGATCTGTGCCTGGTCATTCCTTCACCATCCAGAATGTAGCGAAGTAGAAACCCTTGGGCATGTTTTGGGTTATTGTCCTAAAGAAGAACTACTAAGGAACAATCGCCACCATAAAGTAAGAAGCTTCATTGTAACCACTCTTTAGAAGGCAAAGTGGAATGTTTACGAAGAAGTGCAGTGCTTGGCTGAGAATGAGTCAACCAGAAGAGCAGACATAGCCATCAATCGCCGGAATCAAAGAAGCCTCATTCTTGAACCCACTGTCCATTTTAAGAAGGATGATCAACAAGCCAATAACGATGAAAAGAAGTCTATTTACAATCAATGTATTCCTCACTTTAGTGATATATATTAAATTAATTTAAATTTAAAAATTTGTCACTCTACAGGTTATTTTTCGATATACGTGGTACAGTCATTAAGTTCTAATACTGAGTGCATAGTGGCGTTGTGGTGCACTATAGCGCATAGGTGGCGCCATGGTATGATACCTTGTCAGTTAGTCTCTCGACCCAACAAGAGACAGTTGAGTGCATGCACTGTAAGCAGAACTACGATCTTTGTTGTGACGGTGATTTGAATGCGCACGTCGGAACCCGAGATGTCACAGTTTGAGCAACGGGCAAACATCAAGTTCTGCCAGAAATTAGGCAAAACTGCTGCCGAAACGTTTCAAATGCTGCAGCAAGTTTACGGTGAGGACACAGTGAGTCGCAGTGTTGTGTTTAGGTGGCACCGACGTTTTTTGCGAGGAAGAGACAGTTTGGAAGATGATGTGCGTACTGGTCGGCCACAAACAATTCGAACTGAACGCAAGATCCAAGAAGTTGCAATGTTGGTGCGTGCTAACCGCTCCCAATTGGTAGACGATATCGTAGCAACAGTAGGGGTCAGCCATGGTACTTGCTACAAAATTCTGTCTGATGACCTGAACATGTCTCGTGTTACCCAGCACAGTGTGCCACGAATCCTGTCGCAAGACCAACGTGATGATTGCATGACGATTTGTGGTGACCTCATCAGTAATGCTGACGATGATCCGACGTTTCTCAACCGGATAATAACTGGAGACGAAACTTGATGTGTCCTTTACGATCCGCAACTGAAACGACAATCTGCCACCTGGAAAACGCCGTTATCACCACGACAGAAAAAACCGCGACAAGACAGGTCAAAAGGCAAGGTGTTGCTTGAACTGTTTTTTGATTCAAATGGAATTGTTCACATGGAATTCATCCCAGAAGATGCAACTGTGAACAAAACCCGCTACAAAGAGATCCTTGGCCGTTTACCTGAGCTATGGTGTACAAAGAATTGGCTGTTGCTACATGACAACGCCCCTGCACATCGCTCTGTCCTTGTCCAAGAGGAACTTGCAAGACAACAGGGGACAGTTCTTCCACACCCTCCGTACTCACCTGATATCGCACCATGCCATTTTTTCTCTTTCCTCGCATGAAAGCAACCCTACGTGGGTGTAGATTTCATTCTTCCAAAGAGGTCATGACTGCCACAAGAGAAACCATACAGGACCTTCCTGCCAACATCTTTCAACGGTGCTTCCAGCAGCTATACCAACGTTGGCAAACGTGCATAACGGCCAAAGAGACTATTTTGAGGGAGGATGTGGTTCTGTTTAAATGTATGCCATGTTATGCGGCATCTTGTGATACATCCAGATTCTTGTGGGAGTCTACCCTCCAGGCGTCAAGTCTTAGAACTTAATGACTGTACCACATATTACGGTTAAAATATAATGCAGGGTGAAGTATGTCCCCCCAACAACTGTGTTATATCAGGCTTCTGTACTGTAGTAGCTATATTCTCATGCCTTTCTGAGTACAGCATTTAATGTTCTTGGTATCTTGCAACTTTATCATCAAACTAAAACTTCACACTTGTTTAAATAAACGCAGTCTGAACATTTATTTACCAGTTATACTACATCCACAGAGTTCTGTGGTAGGTCGTGATTATTCATGCTAAAAACGACAATGAGGTATATCACTCGGGAACTGTACAAGAACTGGGAGATTAACACTTATGATGTAAACCAAGATATTCGGTTACATTGAACGTAAATGAGTGATAGCCGACATAAGTTTTGCTGTGTCAATGATGCATTTCTTTTAGTGCAGCTTCTAGACATATTTGTTCTAAGAGACTTGAAACTGGGAAGCTCATAGAATTGACCTCTGATATTACTGCTCAAGTATTATGAATCCTCTTCCATGACAAGTGCATTAAACAGTTTCTCTTGCCAGCTATGGATGCTCTCGTATATCAAAACCCTGAATGTATTACTTATTTTTATGGTATATGCTCAGCCATTTGTAACATGGCAGCTCTATTAATTTGTAAAACTATTCTAATTGTAATTTGGTAACAATTTTAACAGTATCTTGCCATGCAGAAAGGTACAAGGTGCTGATGTACCAATTTTTATGCTTTCATTTGCTACTATTATTACCCTGGTGCTTTTTATAATACAAGAAAGGCTCATAGTATTCATGTAATGGTTATGTTTATATATAATACATTGCATTATATGTGTATATATATTGGTGCCAGTAGAACCCTATGACGAGGGTTTTCATTTGTTGCCTTGAATTGATAAGATTTTTTTTTTTAAATGCTCATGTTCTTGCCTACATCGGCCATTCAGTGCTTGAAATGGATAGGAATTAATCAGAGTTAAGATGTCGTTCAGATCTTTAAGACGTTTATGTCTTAGGCATTTGCAGTATTTCTTTAAAGGCCTAACAGGATTTTATGTAAGTGAAATTACTCCATTTTTCTTGAAAGGCAAAATACAAAATACATGGGAACCTCGAGGTGCTAGATGAAAGACCGAAAAGTTACGAGGAAATAGATGTAAAGTCAATTAATTTCATTATTAAGAACCAAGATAATTTTTCTTGGTAATAAGCCTCAATAACGTATGAATGAACCATAAGAAATTAAACTTGTTCCTTTCACTGTAGATACATGCATTGTGATGTAGTAATATTTTCGTTTACTGGACTTCCCACCCAGAACAAGTGCAGGTCCTAGTTCTAGGGCATGGGTAGAAAGGTCTTTCTTTCTGTGTGAGATCAGGGTTAAGGCCAGTCAGATCAAGTGATGTGCTGTGGAACAGTCTTTGCAATAAATAACTTTAGTATTCTTTCCTTATTCTATTTTATGTGTGAACGAAATGACAATGTTGGTGTTGAATTAAAGTGAGGCAAAGTAAAGACTTTAGTGAGACAGCCATGTTAATGCTGATTTTTCGCGTGATCTGTTACTGTTTTTAAAATATTTGTTCTGGATCAAATAACTCCACAAGATTGGAGTATATTCTGCATGAATATGAAAACAACAAAGGTTCTGATCAAGAAGAGTTTCAATAATTTCAAGGGAAAAGTTGTTCCGGGGACGGGTATCGATCCCGGGACCTCTGGTTGAATGTACCAGCGCTCTCCCAACTGAGCTGCCCGGGAACTCCATCCGACACCATCTTAACTTTTCCCTTTATATCCACACAACTCGCTGATGAAACGCCAGAGACCCACATCGAGTGCACACAAACTCTGTGTGACTTGGAATTGTGGTTTTCTGTTAACGTACACAGTGACGTATATATTATGCAAATCTAGTCTTTCAGGTGAAGCTTCCTGTAAAGCAGATTTGAATAATTTCAAGGGAAAAATTGTTCCGGGGCCGGGTATCGATCCCGGGACCTCTGGTTGAACGTACCAGCATTCTCCCAACTGAGCTACCCGGGAACTCCACCCGACACCATCTCAACTCGGCCCTGGAACAATTTTTACCTTGAAATTATTCAAATCTGTTTTACAGGAAGCTTCACCTGAAAGACTAGATTTGCATAATATATACGTCATTGTGTACGTTAACAGAAAACCACAATTCCAAGTCACACAGTTTGTGTGCATTCGATGTGGGTCTCTGGCGTTTCGTCAGCTCACGCGAGTTGTGTGGATATAAAGGGAAAAGTTGAGACGGTGTTGGGTGGAGTTCCTGGGTAGCTCAGTTGGGAGAGCGCTGGTACGTTCAACCAGAGGTCCCGGGATCGATACCCGGCCCCGGAACAATTTTTCCCTTGAAATTATTCAAATCTGCTTTACAGGAAGCTTCACCTGAAAGACTAGATTTGCATAAGAAGAGTTTCAGTTCTGAAACTTCATTAGAAGAAATTGATTAATTTATATGACATATGTTTATGATATTAATCGTGGCTGGAAGTACAACCTTAGCTGTTCATCCTCACCCACTCTTCACCATCTTAGATGTACTAAGTAATGTCATGGTTGAACATGGGATGTAAAACTCAGAACTGAACTGCACTGGCATATGATAGGTGTTTTCCTACCTGACCAGTTATTTGATCTGAACGTAAATTAAGAGAAATACAAGTAGAATGAACAATGCTATCATGAATACTGAATATTTATTAAATGTAATAGTTCAAACAGTATAGAACAAAATTTTAAGAGACACAATAAGTTTGCACTTGGAAATAAGAATACAACAAACACGTGCCATTAGAAACAGAAAATATGTAGTATCTTCAATATTACGTTTATTCCAGCATGGTTCAGAATCGATCCTGAACTGCCTGTTCATGCACAGTAGCTCAATGTGCGTTCCAACAAGACTAGAACTGATTCTGAATTGATTATGAACTCCCAGTTCAAACATGCTTTAGAACTCATTCGGTACGAGTGCTCGATTAAGAGCAGGAACTGGAAATTCTGAACTGTTGACACATGCGCAGGTGGTGTAATCTGAAGTCATGGTTAAAATGCTTCGAGATTAGGCAGGTTAAAATAAAAAAAAATTGTCCATCATGAACTGTATATAGAGTGTTAGTTGGGAGACTGGAGGGAAAAAAAACCTTTGGGGAGGCCGAGACGTAGATGGGAGGATAATATTAAAATGGATTTGAGGGAGGTGGGATATGATTATAGAGATTGGATTAATCTTGCACAGGATAGGGACCGGTGGCTGTCTTATGTGAGGGCTGCAATGAACCTGCGGGTTCCTTAAAAGCCATTTGTAAGTAAGTTTTAAGTCCATCATGAGTGAGTAATTTGGAAGGTGATAGTGATATATTTTATGACTAATTAAGTTCGGAAGATGAATATAATTTTAATATGAGAAGAAACTCTGAAGGCCTTGAAAGAACAATTCAAGGAACGTTGCAACAATGTAAAATTTCAAACTAGTTCTGAGACCATACACAACTGGCGCATGCATCGAAAGAAGTTCGGTATTAGTTCGTAACGTGTTCTAAATTGCTTGTTGGAACAAACCTAGTGTTATACCTGCATGGCACTATTACCTCTTAAAGACTATCGTTTTTAATTGAAGTTGTGTTTGGAATTGCAATTTTTTCGTTTATTGTGCTATGAATTATATTAATTTTTCATTTTAATTCACTATTTCTTGTGCAGGTATATTTTAACAACAACTATAAAAATAATAACAAATAAGTAATTAAATACTTCGTCTCTGTATCAATGTAAATATGAAAAATATCAAGATACATAAATATTGTATGTAATATGGCCTATTTAAAAACAATGTTGTAGAACTGCTCAACAAAGACTGAAGTAAGTTTATGTCTATTAAAGTGGAGTGAGTGGAAATATGGTAAATTTCAACCAGAAATATTTGTTACATAATAAAAAAAAGTTATTCAACAAAGTGGAGACAGTTTTACTGCATTAAGATGCTGAGGTTTCTGCATATGAAATACTGCAAAGGCTACCCGTACAAAGAGAGGGAGGAAGGTAATCTTTGTGTTCGATTAAATATTCTCTTAAGACTGTAAGATGTGAGTAACATTAAAAGAAGTCGATGGTAGCAAAATGTGACTGTTGCTTGCATATTTATAAGAACTCCTAAACATTGTGCTAAGTATATTTTGTGTATAGTTTGTAATATTAGTAACAATTTTGCATTAGTTATTTGTATTTTCTTATAGTTCTTTACTCTACTGTATGAATTCTCAACAGATCTAGTACCTGTTTATTTTTTGTGCAATATTTTCCATTTATGGAAGATTTGTTGATATGCTTGTTGAATTGTTAAACATGAATTTAAGAGGACAAGATACAGCTATTAATATTTCACCTTTAATGCAGTAGATGAATTTAGTTACGTTTTAACCGTTGAGAAATTGTGAAAGAGGGATTATAATTTTTTTGTTTGCAGTGTCACTTATGGATATTATTTTGTTATCCTGGTAGTTGTAAGTTTACTCTTTGAAATATTTTTATTTTAATCCCTTCAGGCCTGATGTACATTATAGTGTACATTGTTTCTTTTTTCTTTTTTGGAATGTCTTCGATACTTTTAAATATTTTGAAAAATTCAATGAGATAGAAATGGAGAATATTGTTTTTGAAACATTTCTATACCTGAATTAAAAATAAAATTTAAAATTTTGGGCCCCCAAGTGTCAAAATTGTCCCCAAATTTTGATTTTCTGTGAAGACTTGATTTGGGAATTTTGGATCCCCAGAATGATTATGTGACCAGTTTTTTTTTCAATTGTTTTTAATATAAATTCAGATCTGAAGGGGTTAAGTTATGATCTTATAAATCCTGCTAACTTACTATCAGTGAATTTGTAAATTATATTATATAAAATAGACATTTATTTTTCGGGCCTATCCATATTAGGATGCCACACTGTTTTCTGTCTCCAGTGACAAGAGTTTCAACAGTTTTTAGTTATATCAGATGCTGTTTGTTAAATACGTTTTAGTTATGTTTTCTTGCATGTCATTACCATGCTTTGCCATTATATTCAACAGTTGTGCATTCAAACCCAATTAAGAATAACAAACATTCTTAGGAAAATAAAAGTGGAAGACATGTACAAAACGAGGGTTGTTTGCAAGATTTACTATTCCTCCCCTATTTCAAAATTCTACTCTACTAATCATAATCCTTACCTACCATTTTATCATTACGGATAATGAATTTCACTTTATAAGGAAACCGATCCTTAACACTTTGCATCCTGCAGTTGTACATGTACAACCTCATTATTACACTCCAAATCAATCAATCAATCAATCAATCAATCAATCAATCAATCAGCCAATCTTCTTAATGTATCCAGCTGTTTGCTGACAACATTAAGTCCACTATAGTCCACTGTAGTCTATTCAGTTGTTTTTCACCAGAAATGAGGGGTATTTTGATCAGTGTTCATTATACAGGGACATCATTTTATTTTTACTTCAATTTTTATTGTACCTGAGTTTTTGAATGTACTTCACTCCCACCCCCTCTACTAGTGAACTTCCAACTGTTCTCCTTACAGAACCAAGCGTATACAGTCAAAGTCGCCTTAAGGTCGTAGTAAACACAAACAGTACTGAGTTAAAATAAAAGTAATTAACGGTCACGTGATTTCCCCCCTATCTACGATACTGCAACATAACCACTTGGACAGACAGTAGATAGCATGTCTGAGTAATGTTATCTGTGCGGGTCAGGCAGAAGTGAAGATTGAATTTACAGTACGTAAGGTACTCTTTTATATAATAGGTATAGAATTATTTCAACGTGAGTTACTAGTATGAAGGACGAAAGTGGTACTCTTTTATATAATAGGTATAGAATTATTTCAACATGAGTTACTAGTACGAAGGACGAAAGTGGTAATTGGAATTAGATGCAATAGTTTATAGTGCGATAATATGCACAAAAGAACTGAAGCCTGGATCTAAATGAACGGCCACCATTTTAAAAAATTTTAAATATCCATATTATGGTTATTTTTCAATTTAACTTCATTCTCTATATTGTACGCTAATGTGCTGTAGACAGTATAATATACACTGCATAATGAATACGTTCGCATGGATAACTCAGTTTGTGAGTAAAAACACTTATTGTTAATGCTGTACTGTATTTTGATTAAACAAAAACCTAATGAAAATTATAAAATTCAAAATTACGATATCTCTTAGTTTACGTAAATGGATGAACTACTTTTCTTCCCTCCTACACCTAGTAAAGTGATTTGTATTTTACGCCACTATCATCGAACTCCAGTCTTGGAAGGGGGAGCAAGCGGTGTTTCTGGTTCTAGACCTTTAATCCAAAGATATAGCCAGGTTAATATTAAAAATGTTAGTAAAAATAAAATGATGTCCCTGTAGATGCCTGTTGCTAGTAGCCAGAGTTGGGGTGTAGTCAATATATACTGCAGGACTGTCTCTTCTGCATCTGGTACTGATGATTTTAATTTACTTCTTTTGTGGTTTATGGATAGAAAGTATAGAAGAATGTGTTCCAGATCTTCATCATGATTATTACACCACAGACAAGTAGGATTATCAGAAATGTGAAATCGGCGTAGGTACAATTGTGTGACAATTATGTTGGTATTTTTAAATGTTATGTATCATTAGACTTAATTTAAATAATTTAACATTTCTTTTATATTAGGTTTTTTTTTTTTCTTTAAAAGCAGCAAAATCATTTCAACTGAAGTCAAGTGAAACCCCGTCAGCTTCCATGTGTACAATTACACTGATTGCTTTACATGGGCCCTCCCCATCCTTTACCACAGGCTCAATTGATTGCAGTGGCTAGGACGCAAACCTACTATCTTAGGCACGATATGCTGGCCGGACATAACCTTGTGCACCTTAAACCTCTCGGCTAACAAACCCAACACGACTTTACCCGATTATGCAGGTATACAAACTCCTGATTAAGAGTTAGAAATTTGCATGTGATAGTGGTATAAATTTTCCGGACATAAAGTGTTAAATTCGATGGGGTTTTTATAATATAACTATTACAACATAATCATATTCCATAACAACACATTTCATACATATATCATGTCATATTTATTTGCAGTGTGGTGACTTGTGTATTTTCTTATAATCTTTTTGAAAAATGTTATATTTGTAATGACTGAGAAGCAATGTTATATGTAAGAATATTCAGTAAAAAAAGAACTTCAAATAATTAGAGAAGTGAACAAAAATATCAAAGCAACATTGCAAATAGTGATAATGCTTGCAGTTAAAAGACATTCCTAAGCTCTCCCATTTCATATTTTATAGTTTTATATGACTAATTCTATTTGTGTCTTAGAATATTAGATTTTGATCATATATTTATGTTATGTTCAATAGTAACCATTTGAATAATAATGATAGAGTGCATACAAGTCTGTTGTTATACAGTAGAATTCCTCGTATCTGGCAACTGTGGGACAAAGCCAGTGCCGGATAATTAGAAAATATGTATATAGGTTATGTTAAGACATACTGTACTGCACAAACATTTTTTTCCATGTTGAAATTTAGTAATTTTCATATAGATATTTAAAAATAAAGTTTTGAAATATGTACAATATTTATTTTTAGTACTGAATACTGTAATCTATATTCAGCAGTTCATAATTATAGTAATACATAATAGCGTAAAAAACACTAAAAGTTTTCGTAACCTTATGACAATTTTAAATGGCGGCCATGTGATGTGAAGAGGAGTGTAGCCAACATCACAACTATGAAGATGAAGTACCTGTAGTGCTCGATGATTTGAACCTCATTAACATATCTCTAATATCTGCTTGTTTATATATACTATCTATCACTCGAATGAAACTTTTATGCGCTGGAGGACCAGAGAATTTCACACTTTCCTATTTAGATTCATCCGACACTCCTTCGAAACAGGACAGTTGAAGTGGTAAATTTTAAAGATAATGTCTCTGCACACTATTTGCAAGGCCCAAGAGACATACCGATGCTACCCGATCTACTCCAGGGACATAACGTGGATTTCTGTGAAGGTGTAAAGAGTAAACACAATATGCGGCATGTGCGATCCACGAAAACCACTCACAACTATTCCCTTTTGAATGAATGACTTTTTTTTTTGGCCTAGCCAAAAGTGCCGTTGTTTTGGTATTTCCGGTTATTTGGGTGCCGGATACGAGGGATTTTATTGTAATAATAATTAAGAGGATGCTTGTTATAATTTTGAAAAAGTGGCTGTATCTTTTCCTCTCAGTGATGGTCGATATATTCTTCCTTTTCCATTAATGTTTACTGGATTTGAATGCTTCAGGAAGATGGTGTGGAGATAATCGTGCCAGTGTCTCTTGTGTATCATTTCTTTGTTTTCCATTTCAAGCACTAAGGAATACCATGTCCCACGACTAAGATATCACATAAGGAAATATTGAGTGTTTACTTAGACAAGTAAGAGCATAATACTCTCCTTAGATTTGCTTGTATTATTACTCAGAGCTTTTATTAGAGATCAGCTGTACGATATGTTGTGGATTTGTTCTGTCCTTGTTGCAGTGGAGTGACTGTTATTCTCTCTCTCTAAGATTGTTAGAACTGTTCGTGCTGTTATCGTACAGAGGGATAAAATCCTTGAAGCAGTACAACTTAAAGAAATAATAATAATAAAAAAAAATATTTCTGTGAACTTATATCTAAATATTCACGTAATAAAAGCTACATATTTATACTTTGTTAATAATTTTTAATGTCATAAAAAAGAAATTAAGATATATGTGTTAAATTATTTAGTTATTCTGTGTTATACGAGTGCTATGAAGCCATATAAACCCACACTATGTGCAGCATATGGGAAATGCAGTTTTTTTAGAACAAGGTTTAACTAAAAATGTTATGTTGAATTTTTATATATTGCCTGTAGAATTTTATTATAACTATGCTTCAGTTGAGTAGACAAGAGCTTGTTTCAATAATGTAAACCGTTTATGTATTTGCCAAGAAATAAAATTATGTCTATAACTAACTGAGTTACACTTCCTTGACTATTACACTTTTACTACGTCATACTACTTTTGACCAATAAAATGGTACGGAATGATGTGTTTCAACCAATCATGGCTACTTATCCTACAATTTTTTATCACTTCCTTAGCATTTGTTCTTATCACCTCCCTAAAAAAATTAACACTAACAGAAATATGGATACATGAATAATTAAATAAAGAAATAAATTAAATAAGATAAAACATACTTGTTTAGTCACAGGATCTCAATTATGAATGGTGATCGCACGGACCCATGCCAAGCAGCAATAAGAAAGACGGTAATGCATTTTGTTACGAAACCAACTGTACTAACGCAGTGCCACCCTACCCCACTTCATGGGTCACGACGTAATTTATACTCCGTGCATTCCAAACTTCAGTCTGGTGCTTGGTGACCCTAAACTAAAGCCTGATCATAACCAAAATGGTACTCAAGAGACCGCAGTCAAAGAAAGGATTATAACAGTACATTATGCAACGAGCCTATAATGATAGTAATTAAGACGCGAGTATGTTTGTTTATGAAATGAGCGTCTTAATTACCATTGTAGGCAAGTTTCATACGACTTTTTATGCTCGAACATATTTCTAACTTGAAATTATTGAGAAGTATTCATTTTATTCGCATCTCGCTGAAGAGCAGAAGTGACCTTGTGCAAGCTCGTAAATTGTGAGATGTGCGCAGACGCGAAAGCATTGATTTTTTCTGAGGAACAATAATGTCATTGACCTTGATATAATTTAGAGAATAACATGAACTAATTTTGATATAACCTGGAAATTGATTTAGAATTGAAAAACGAGATGACAAATTGAATTTATTTGAATATTATTTACAATTAACGCTAATTATTATAGTAACAGAACATAACCTTCTGCAACAGTATTGGATTTCCAACTTCCGTGACATTTCCCTCGTCTTTCGATTGCATATCCGAGAATAATCGAAAACCATAACTTTAATGACATGCATTAAAGGACTGCTACCAGGTGTATAATTACTACATTTCGGCATGGTCTAGCATATAATAATAAAAAAAAGACTACAATACTGCAATGAAAATCATATGGATCAGAAACATGGCAATTAATGGAAGCCACCAAACAAGAATTAAAGACAGTAGAGATAGATTTCTTGAATGGCCATCTAGATTATCTGTACTGGATAAAATATGAATTGACCATATTTGTCAGCTGATGGGTGTGGATGGTGAACTTGATACAGTGAAGAGTGTAGAAAAGAAAAAACTTACCTCTTATGATCACGTGTAATTAATGAATGAAGGACCAAAGGCTTCCAAAATTTACAATGAATTCAGGAAGAAAAGAGGTGGGCCTAGAAAGTGTTGGTGTGATGGAGAATCACTCAATACAAAATGGGAACTGGGACGACAAACAAGAATGTCACTTGACTGCCGAATTTATATAACATTTATTAACAGAACTAGAAAGATTTCCGAGGGCAGCCATCGTCAACTGGCCTGCATACTAGTTCGGAGCGTCGAAACGCTGACTGAGGAGGTAGTAGTGTGCAGTGTGTCGAGCCAAGCCAACGCATCCCATCACAGAAGCCAACTTTCTGACCATAATTTACAATGCCTTCTTCGATTGTGTTCTACACGAGCATTGGCCAGTTAGTGAGGGAAAAACGAATTAAAAAATCCATGAAAACTAATACTAATGATCAGCGAAAATAATTTTTATCATTTGTTATTTACATTGTAATAAAATAATTTAGGCTACTTCAGTCTTGTAACAGAAACGACAATATGTTTCATATGTTATACATAATAACAAATAATTGGTTTTGTGATAGGCCTATATAGTGCCAGATAAAAAATGGATAATTTATTTTATTTTATTGACGACACTTGAACAAAGAAATAGGATGACATGATATAATATTACTAATGGATTCTATTTGTTTAATATCTTGATATCTTGTAACAGTGAAAATGTATTATAGATCTGTAAGTTCTCAACTACTTTAATATGAAAAAATCTATTTACTTTCAAAACCGTTACAATACATAACGGAAAAATACAACTTGTTTCTTGTCTTAAACTGAAAAGTGATTTACTTATTACAGAATTCCTCTTAAAATAAATTAAGTACATGCTTCTTCCGTGTTTATTTTTATTATAATTATTAGAGACTGATTAAAAGGGTTGAACAAGTGAACGGACGCCACTGCCATCACCTGATTCCTTCCCCCCCCCCCCCAACTCCTGCTGCATAGTTGATGTCTAAGGGATAGAACTGAGCTGACGAGCAAACTGTGCCTGCACCATAGTGCACTGAGATGACGACTCTTGTCCTAGGGCAATACTTAATTAATGGGAAAGAATATTGAGAAGCAAAATAAGGCTAATTCAAGGTTACATTATGGAAATAAAACTTCGTTTTATAATAAATAATTACTTCATAAATAAAAAGTATTTTGAAATGTAGTATTTCAGAAGATAGTTGAACATTAAAAAAAAAAAAAATTGTAATCGGAAAAAATGCTTATTAGTTAAGAATTTTATAAAAAAAATTAAATTATCTTGAAATCCTTTGTAGGACAAGAAATCTAGAGCGGAAACCTAAACCTGCTCAGGAATTAAGTGCAATACAGAGGCTAAGGAACAATATGAATGCACGATTTCGAACCTCCATCTTGATGCCGCCTAAGAAAGGGAAATGATATTATTTTAACAATGTTATTCACAAAACACGGTCAATGTCCTCACAACTTACATGCAAAATTCTTACTTCATCAGCTGACATCTTGAGGAATTTCTTCTGATGCTGACAGTACAAATACAGCATCATCAAGCCAATAGAATGCTTGATTCAGATCGCCTTCACACAAGTACGGGACTCTGGACCAGTGCTCCACCTTGAATCCAGATGCTTCGAACACATTGCTGATGGCACTGCTCACTTGCTCCTCAAAGCTGGAGCCTTGAATTGGCAGCCATTCTGTTGGTCGATGGTCCAGGCGACCTGAAAATAAGATCCATACATAATTCAGTGTGCATTTTTATTAGATTCTTACTTACAGACAGATTATTTAGTCCTGACAGCTCAGCGACACGAAAGAGGGGAAGTAATAGGAGTAGTGGGGAGAGCTCCAGAGTAGAGATAAGGGCGAGCGGTCCGTAAAGGAATGTAGTACAGCTTAATTGTACTAGAAACATACTGCTTTACCGCATGCATGACATCCAATAGCTCCAAAGGGAAGCGAGTGACTAAACCAAACACCCCTTGGCGTAACTAAATGGACTCGCCTGACCCATGCGCATATATCCGGCAACTGTCAGGACTAAATAATCGTACTGTACTTACTTACAAATGGCTTTTAAGGAACCCGCAGGTCCATTGCCACCCTCACATAAGACCGCCATCGGTCTCTATCCTGTGCAAGATTAATCCAGCCTCTATCATCATATCCCACCTCCCTCAAATCCATTTTAATATTATCCTCCCATCTACGTCTCGGCCTCCCCAAAGGCCTTTTTCCCTCCGGTCTCCCAACTAACACTCTATATGCATTTCTGGATTCGCCCACATGTGCTACATATCCTGCCCATCTCAAACGTCTGGATTTAATGTTCCTAATTATGTCAGGTGAAGAATATAATGCATGCAGTTCTGCGTTGTGTAATTTTCTCCATTCTCCTGCAACTTTATCCCTCTTAGCCCCAAATATTTTCCTAAGAACCTTATTCTCAAACACCCTTAATCTCTGTTCCTCTCTCAAAGTGAGAGTCCAAGTTTCACAACCATACAGAGCAACTGGTAATGTACTCGTAATATTGTTTTATAAATTCTAACTTTCAGATTTTTTGACAGCAAACTAGATAACAAAAGCTTCTCAGCCGAATAATATCACGCATTTCCCATATTTATTCTGCGTTTAATTTCTTCCTGAGTGTCATTTATATATGTTACTGTTGCTCCAAGATATTTGAATTTTTCCACCTCTTCGAAGGATAAATCTCCAATTTTTATGTTTCCATTTCATACAATATTCTCGTCACGAGACATAATCATATACTTTGTCTTTTCGGGATTTACTTCCAAACGAATCGCTTTACTTGCTTCAAATAAAATTTTCGTGTTTTCCCTAATCGTTTGTGGATTTTCTCCTAACATATTCATGTCACCCGCATAGACAAGAAGCTGATGTAACCCGTTCAATTCCAAACCCTATCTGTTATCCTGAACTTCCTTAATGGCATATTCTAGAGCCAACTTAAAAAGTAAAGGTGATAGTGTATCTTCTTGCTTTAGTCCGCAGTGAATTGGAATTTTATTAGATTCTACAGTTTTAAAATTATTTTTAATTATTCATTTTACTTCAGTTCTATCTTAGTATTTTTACAAGTCTCTGTTTCACATATTGATGCGTGTTCTGCAGTGTAGACACCAGCATTTTGTCTTGCTGTGCACATATTGATTGTGTGTGTAATTATATTTAGAAAAAGAAAGTTTTACTAAAATTCTTATCTAGGTACTTCGACAAGCATACTCTAAAATGGTTTTTATGGTGTAATTTTTCCAAACTTAGTGTATGGCAGTCATTCATTCATTTTCATTCATCTTTCCAAGGGCAGGTTCTTCACTGCAAACCCAGCATACTCCAGTCTTCCCTATTTTCCGCCTTTCTCTTAGTCTCTACATACGATCCATACAGGGCTACCAGCGAATAGGGATTATAAAGAATGGACACTGAGCGAATTTTCCTGTGTTTTGTTTCTCTGTGCGCCAGCGGCTAGTTCCACTTTCAAGCGCTAGATGTAGTGTAATCGAGCATACGCTAAGATAATAATTGAGAATAGAGTTAAGGCACAGGATCCAAACATCGCCTACCTTATTGCATAATCCAGTAACGCTTTGCTTCAAATAAATTCAAGTTAACAGCTTCTCCTTATTTCTCAGTGACAAACTAGTTGTAATAATAATATTTTATATTTCAGATATAATACATTATATTATAAAATAATATAATACATTATAAAATTAAGTATCGAATTCGTTTAATATTTGTATAATAATATAATATAGGTATATGGTTTTACTTCTCGTAAGAGTTTTGTTTCTACATTTTCAGCGCTATCAAATCATTACATATTTTAATTGTTGTTGGGGTCAACGTCTCAACTCTCATTATAAAGGAACTCTAGAGTCTAGACATTGCAGTTAATGAAGGATTTATTATTTTATGGATCCAATTTATTTTATTTGAATACATAATGTACCTAGATGTATTAATTGTATGTGTTATATTTCCGCTGTGTCGACTGCTAGCTGGTGTGATGTCAGCGCCAACTCTAGGGAGAAAACAGAATCTGACGCTTTAGCTGGCTTGAAGGTCATTGAAATCAGTCCGGCTACATCAAAGGTACCGACGCGAAGTGTCCATTCTTTATAATCCCTATTCGCTGGGGCTACCTTATTGTTGTCAATTTGAAACCTTCTTCTGCCTTTCTCCCGTTCACTATTCTTTCTAGTGCATCCTTCAGTATACAGTTCCTTATTAGCCACTGACCCAGCAAATTTATTTTTCACTACCGCAACTGTATTAGTTACGCAAATATGCCAACTTACCTATTTCAACGTAAGGGTTGAAAGGCAGCACAAGGGCCACCACCACCTTGCCACCAGGACTGAGGGCTGCCCTCAGTTCTCTCAGGAGCGTCAGAGGTCGGTCGCATCGGTCCAAGAGGTTGAGACATGTTATAACGTCAAATGTTATTCCCGCTTCTGACCACGACTCCACATCGAGCAATCTGCAACATGAAATTCACATCAAAATATATCTTCCCTAATCCTAACACAATAAGGGGAACTGACAATTTTACAATATTTACAGTTGTTACACAATTCGAGAGAATTCTGATAAATGGGCAGAAAAATATTTCTTTCCAATCGGTACTTTCTTACGAATAATACAAAATGTTCTATATTCTAGAGCTCTTCAGCGTGTAATCACCATTCGTCAGTCATTTATTAATCTTATGGCAAAACTTCCCTTTTCCGTCATTAGAATATCTCTTTTATGCCCTAATTTCCCTCGAACTGATAGCTTCTTTTCATTACAGATGTAAAACCTCTTGACAAAATTTAGAACTACCCAGATCGAGAGATACCCCTCTTAACCTTGATCCTGATTAATTGGTTTGCTGCTGCAGCTTCGGAATTTTTCGTGTACATTCGGCACAAAGCTTCGGCATCCTCCGTGTATCCATCCGATTAGTTTACGAGCAATATCAGAATAGTTGCTAGCCATAGTTCCCGGTTTCGATACCCGGCTCCGGAACAATTTCCCTTGAAATTATTCAGAATATTTCGTTATGTCTACAGCAATAATTTAAAAAAGTTTTAAAAGGAATTCCAAAAGACTTAAAACATTGAATTGAGAATTTTGGAATTGTTTCCCTAGCTCCAAAGACTTCAACCTGTCCTTGTATATGATATTTATACTAATCTAAAAATATATTTGCAGCTCTATATTTGTAGGAGTTTCATTTGTCAAAACAAAATTAATAGTTCAATGAACTTGTAAACATTTATATTATGTTTGTGGCAGCTCACGAATGGTGAGAAGATTTCTAAATTTCAATGGTGAATAAAAACTAAGCAAACATTCCCACTTCTCCAATAACCTGTAATGTTGGATCACTATTTCAACAAGAACTATTTCCAGCGGCGTAAGAAGCCTGAGTCCGTTTCTAGCACGAACGATTACGTAAAGTGATAGGTATGACACTAAGACTCTCCCCTCGATCAGTTTCTTCAATTTGGCTAACTGCTCTCTCCTTCATTTCCCTAATGCGGAGTCGTCGGCCGTGGAAACAATATCCTATTTAAAGATGTTGTTAGAGTTTACTTTGGAC
Organism: Periplaneta americana; assembly: GCF_040183065.1. Taxonomy (NCBI): domain Eukaryota; kingdom Metazoa; phylum Arthropoda; class Insecta; order Blattodea; family Blattidae; genus Periplaneta; species Periplaneta americana. The sequence goes on from NC_091130.1 coordinate 40,642,966, forward strand.
GGGCTGGAGGGATTTATGTTGATGCGCTAAGTGCGGCGGTAGTTAAACTGGCTTCATAAGACGCCGCCGAGCTCTTACTGAACTTTTATTACAGCAGCGCCTGCTCAAGACGTGAGCTCGATTAAGTGCTCCAATTTGCAATTTCCAACCCAGACAGGGCTACAACAGGTGATTTTTCCCAAGAGGACATGCCTTGTCAACTGCAGCTGAATTAACGACGAGAAACGCACTTATAAAATTTATCGCAGTCTATAGGCGCCGACTTCTATACAGAGCGGAAGTAATATAACCGTGCAGATTTTAACGGCTTATTCCTTGGATAGAGTACAACAAATCATATTAAAGAAATTATCCCCAAACTAAATTCAGCATGTTTTGCTACCCCATTAGATCTATGTAAGAAATAGTAAATATCAATACCTTAAAAACATTATAGGCCCTACTTTGCATACTTTCACTCGGTAATGAGTTTTGGAATAATATCCAGGGAAAATCTACAGATAGTAACAGTATCTTCCTACTACAAAAAAGAGTAATTAGAATAATAGTGGGTGCCAAATCTAGGTAATCGTGTAGGACCATTTAAAAAACTACAAATAATGTCCATGGCTTGTCAATAAGATTATTTAGGGCCAAATTAATTAAGTACATAATTTCTCACGTCTTCTATTCTGTAGGTGAAATTATGGCATTCAACAACGCTGCATGGATATTTCTCCAGTACATCATACAGTGATGATTAGAGCCCAGATGGTTCTTTTTGTACAAAAGCAATAAAGTTAGGTAAATGTTTTTAATAGGAGTATTTTCTGTAAGTATTTATATTTTAAATAAAAATAGGCAAATTTAATCGCTCTATAGAATAGAATCAAATTAAAATAATGATTTTAGTAAATAATATTATTATTTACTACATACAATTAATTCCGTATGGGTTATTTTTTTTGCCTAATCACTTTGTGATTTAAGACGGCGCTTATTCCGTCGGATCCCGGTCAATCAGTCACTCATACCGAGTGCACCTCCGCACATATGAGGACAATGTCCTAAGTTCATAGATATCTATGACGTAGTGCAGAGGACAGGCCACTAGAGGGAACCCAAGAGGTGGAACTTAAACTGAGACGATAAGATCCGACACCGGGATGGGAATCCGGCGTGGCTTAGTGGATAAAGCATCAGCACGTAGAGCTGAAAAACCGGGTTCAAATCCCGGTGCCGGAGAGAATTTTTCTCCGTTCCACTACTCTTTCATCGTACGATGACGCAGAATATCTGCATGGAAACATCATATGTACTTCGGTACATTAAATAATGCAACACAATTTTCTTCAATTTCTCTTCGTTCTGGGTATGACAGAAATTAGTGTGCCTATATAAAAGCATTAAACATTATTGCAGTGAATTATGTTCAAAGTGTAATTACTATATAACATTGATAATGATAGTTATACTCTTTTTGTGTGTTACGAGTGTAAAGTAAATGCATCGGCGGAAGCTATAGTATATTGTGTTTCATGAAATATATTATTTATAACAAGCAATACAAATTGTGTGTAACTAAGTATATCATTAATAATTGTTAACTTTTTAAAATTTTATTTATTTATATAATGATAGAAGATTATTTCCTTTGTCCAATCAAAACTGATGCAATAAATTCCAGATAAATATTTCGCGTGGTCGCGTCATATGACGTTGCGTTAGTATCTGGTCTTCAGTTGCCTCTATAGTCTGACTGTACCGCCTGCAGGACGGTATCGTTCTTAAACAGAACAAGGGCGCACTCATCTCTCAGGCCCTCACTCGCCTTGGGCTGGTAATACCATTGTATTGTATTTATTAACATTCCATAGTATTCAAACATTGCTTCACAGCTAGAATATGGAACAAGTCAAAAAACTTAATACTATTATAAAGTCTTAATTTATAGTCACAGTCTAGATGAAATATATACAGACGAGGTTTACAATATAGTCTACTAGTACAACACAAAGTTTTAGTATCAATTTCATGAAGCGTTATTGAATGTCATGAATTCACCTACAGAATAGAAGGCGTGAGAAATTAGGTACTTCTTTAATTTGGCCCTAAATAATCTTATGTTTTGAGTTTCATTTTTTATATCGATAGGGAGGCTATTAAAAATGTTTGCTGCCATATAACGCACTCCTTTTTGATAGCATGATAGACTTGCCGATGGAGTATGAAAGTCATTTTTTGACGTGTATTTATGCTATGAACTGTTGAATTAGTTACAAAGTTTTCACGATTACATAAGAGGAAGATTATTAATGAAAAGATATACTGATAAGCCATGAGCATTATTTTTAGTTTTTTTAAAATAGTCCTACAAGATTCCCTAGATTTGGCACCTACCATTATTCTAATTACTCTTTTTTGTAATAGGAATATACGGTTACTGTCTGTGGAATTTCCCCAGAATATTATTCCAAAACTCATTACCGAAGGAAAGTATGCAAAGTACCATGGAATGTAAATAAATACAATAGAACAAAAAATTGTAATGTCATATTAGCCTCAAATCAAAGTTTTTTTTTTTTTCAGAAAAAAATTTCTCTACATGTTAACACAGCTTTACTCGATAAGTATTATCCGTAGCCTACTATTCTGATTTTTAAACTTACCAGTAGGTAAACTGATAATAATGATTTATCTCTTTGCAGTTTTTCAACATAACGGACGGTTCTCACAAGTTAAATAACAAATTAACACGTATAGTTATTTCTTGACATTAGGAAGTCTGGCAATCCTGCAATGACTAAGAGATGGAATGCTGCTATTCAGATCGAGTTCGTGTGTGTATTCGTAGGTAAGCCGGCGACGCGCTGTTGCCAAACTACACAGATTTTCAGCCGAATTTTCTAATCAACCATGCACTTAATTAGAAAAATCTTAGTAGATTTTTAAAAGTCATTTTAATGTATTCTATTGCCCCTTCAATCTGCAGTTATATCATTTTCATTCTGTATAACATTGGAGGGGGAGGCCAATCTCTGCTTGAACGTGGAAAATAACGAGTATCGAAGGGATTATTCAGGCCATTTGTTTTACTTCGTTATTTAACGACGCTGTATCAACTACGAGGTTATTTAGCGTCGATGGGATTGGTGATAGCGAGATGAGGCCGAGGATTCGCCAGAGATTACCTGACATTTGCCTTATGGTTGGGGAAAACCTCGGAAAAAACCCAACCAGGTAACCGGGAATCGAACCCGCGCCCGAACGCAACTCCGGATCGGCAGGCAAGCGCCTTAGCCGACTGAGCTACGCCAATGGCTGCATATTCAGGCCATAAAGCCAAACATGTTATTCAATGAATGTAATGTATATTACTCGTAATTTAGAAGAGACTTGGCTGAACTTAATTACTTGCATTATTATGTACAGTAGTGGCAAAAAAAAAAAAAAAACAGGACCGACCCTTGTAGCTGATTTCAGAGCCTTGTTCACTCCAGAGCACGATAGACTGGTAACTAAGACTTTCGTGGTTCGAATCCTGCCTGGGAAGGAAATTTTTTTTTTGTTCCCTATTCAAATTTATTCCCAATTCTTTTCGATTGCAGCGATATTTTACTAAATTAACTTATTATTCCCAGTACATGAATTTTACCAGCTCATTTTCTAATGGCTTTCGAAATGGGTACGTCAGCAGTTGAAACTACAACAATTTCAATAGATTACTCGCTATCTTGTGAATGGGGGCGTGGCATTCATTGTGGCTCATTTCGGAGACTTTGATTATTCCGTCGGTCCGGTTTTTTTTGCCACTACTGTACATTAAATTTAAAATATTAATAAGGTCATAAGTGGGAATTTACAACATCTAGTCTGGTAGAGTTCCTGGGTAGCTCAGTCGGTAGAGCGTTGGCGCTCTCAGCCAGAGGTCCTGGGTTCGTTACCCGGCCCCGGAACAATTTCCCTTGAAATTATTCAGAATATTTCGTTACGTCTACAGCAATAATTTTCAAAGTTTTAAAAGGAATTCCAAAAGACTTAAAACATTTAATTGAGAATTTTGGAATTGTGTCCCTAGCTCCAAAGACTTCAATCTGTCCTTGTATATGATAATCCCTAAAGTATTCAAATGTAGGCTCATAGATAGTCTTCTTTTCTCTATGTATTGCTACAGGTTGTTTAATTGCAGTTTCAAAGAGTACAGTGGGAGACCATGGCGGCAATGAACCACCGGGTTCCTTATAAGTGAGTGAGTGAGCGAGTGAGTGAGTGAGTGAGTGAGTGAGTAGGTAGATAGGTAGGTAGGTAGGTAAGTACAGTGGGATCGATAATAATTTTATTGCTATGTCTTTGTTATCGAACCACATATGCTTTGATTTTGATCTTCATAAGAGCTACATTTTCTCATTGCTCAACATCTTGCAATTGCTGTTAAATGAACTACAATATGATAATACTGGAGTGATAACGGTGTTCGGCATTTGAAAGTTCAACCTAGTAATAAGAAATAGCGCACTCTAGTCTTCCAAGAAGATTGTGACCCACCTGCAAGTCTAAAGTAGCAGTAGGGAATCTAATGGAAGTCTCTACTTAGGTTAATTGGAAAAGACGAGAATTAAAACATGTCTAACTGCTCACCAGGCGCCTCACAACTTCTTTATTTCATTCCGCTCATTTTATTGCCTAAGTTTATAAACATCCCTTCGACTCTTGTACTTGCGGAGATGGTGTTATAGTACAGCGGCATGACGCATGCGTATTTATTGAGGCAATAAGAATTTAGTCACTGCCTACTAATGCGCAAAGTTGATGAGAAGACTTGAGTAGAACAGAAAATTAAAAGGATGTGGGATATACGTACACTAAAACAAGTCTTAAAATGTAGACTCACATTTACGTTTGTTACGAGTAGATTTAAGTCCTAAGAAGCTTTTAATAGAAAAAAGAGCTTCTTCTGTAGACCTCTGCAAAAAGAACTAAGAAAAAGACTAATGAAGTGCTTTGTGTGGATTGTGGTAACAACTAACCAACTCTTTGAAAACGTACAGGAATTTAATCTTAAAGTATTCATAGCGTTTGTAGACTACAGCAAGGCTTTCGATTCTGTAGAACACAAATATATCTGGCAAGCTCTCGCAAACCAGGGAATTCCAAGCATGTGCATCAGGCTCCTATAATCTTTTCGCTGTAAGAAAAATCCTAATATAAACAATAGCACGTGACTGAAGTGAGGCTTCATTGGCCGCTGTTTGGCGCCATAGATACTCAGTACGTGTCCCCGCCCACTGTTGAACATTCTGTTCCATGTTAAACATTTCCCGTTACTCGTCAAGTAGGCCTAACCACACTACTATGCATTCGTTTGCTTAGGAAACATTTACTTTATAATTACTATAATTAAAACTCACTTAACTTATTATATACAGTTAAGACTATTTTGTTTTTGTCAGCTTTGGAGAGGGTTTCCACTCTTATGATTAATAACCACACACACCGGGGATACAGAAGTCATACTTCAGTACTACTTGCTTACGTGAAGAACTACGAGCTCAAGTAACGCCAGCTTGTTTCAGGAACAGACTACCTCGGTATTACTGTTGGTATTCATCCGCGTTCATATTACATAACAAAATATAAAAGTAGCTTTTCTTTTACATATCGTTTTACATATGAGTGAAGTTATGTGTTTTATTGTATTTAACAACTAGAATTCAATTTTTTATTTTCAAATAATACAAAATTATGGTTTCCAAATACGAACTATATTTTCCTGCGTCATGTGAGTGTTTCGACTGGGAGCCAATCACGGGTATGACAGCAACGTGCTTATGTTTACATTAGGATTTTTCTTACAGCGAAAACAGTATAGCAAAGCTATACGAGGGGTGTAAAGCAAGAATAATGACCGAGAGAGAGAGAGAGAGAGAGAGAGAGAGAGAGAGAGAGAGAGAGAGAGAGAGAGAGAGAGAGAGAGAAAACTTTGAACTAGGGACAGGAGTGAAACAGGGAGACCAGCTCTCTCCGAAGCTCTTCACATGCTTGCTTGAAAACCAATTCAGGAAGCTGAACTGGAAAAGCAAATATGGTATCACCATAGATGGACTGAGAATGACCCACCTCCGGTTCGCAGACGATATAATATTGGTAGCGAAATCAGCCGCAGATCTAAAACAGATGCTTGAAGAATTGGATAGGATCAGCAAAGAGGCAGGCTTATCCATGAACCCAGAAAAGACGAAGTTAATGACTAACGCGACTGAAGACCGAATTCACTTAAATGGCCAGCCACTAGAATATGTGGAAGATTATACTTATTGTCCTTCTCCAGCAACTCAGAGAAAGAAATAAAGAGACGAATCAGCATGGCATGGAAGAAGTCCTGGTCTCTAAAGTACATACTTACAGAAGCTAAGCTTAAAGGTTGAGACCCCGGAAAAATGTATACTACCTGTCCTACTGAATGGATGCCAAACCTGGTCCCTAACATCAAAACAGAGGCGTATGCTTCAAGTCTGCCAACGCAGTATGGAAAAAAAAAATCCTGCAACTTCCTCTGAGGAACAAAGTAAGGAACGAGGAGCTACGCAACCGTACCGGCATGAAATACGTCCTAAACACCGCCAAAAGCCTAAAGTGGAAATGAGGAGGGCACGTAGTAAGGATGGACTATAGAAGATGGACGCATAGAGTCACATTGTGGGATCCCAGGATCGGCAGAAGAAGAGTGGGACGCCAGACAACTAGATGGGCCGATTTCTTCAAGAAGAAGGCAGAATCACAATGGACGAGCAGAGCAAGAGACAGACATTGTGGGATCCCAGGATCGGCAGAAGAAGAGTGGGACGCCAGACAACTAGATGGGCCGATTTCTTCAAGAAGAAGGCAGGATCACAATGGACGAGCAGAGCAAGAGACAGACATTGTGGGATCCCAGGATCGGCAGAAGAAGAGTGGGACGCCAGATGGGCCGATTTCTTCAAGAAGAAGGCAGGATCACAATTGACGAGCAGAGCAAGAGACAGACATTGTGGGATCCCAGGATCGGCAGAAGAAGAGTGAGACGCCAGACAACTAGATGGGCCGATTTCTTTAAGAAGAAGGCAGGATCACAATGGACGAGCAGAGCAAGAGACAGACAGCTATGGAGAGTTCTAGAAGCAACCGTCCCCAGTGTGTAGTGTGGTGCGAATAGGGAGCTTACAAGTGAATATAGTGTTTAGATTGTGTACATAGAAACGAAGAAGTGCAGCCAAGTTCGATATCACTCCTTAGGACCAGCTCACCTAATGAGTGAAGTCTACTGAGCCAAGCCCTGTCAATCAGGAGGCCCTTGCCCTTACGGGATCTAGCAGGCTAAATTGATTTAATTTATTTATGGGGTAGAAACATAGACATTATGTCGAAGTGAAGAGCAACGACTGGTAGCATTGAAATGTGGATATGGAGAAGAACGGAGCGTGTGGAATGGACAGACAGAATAAGAAATGAAGCTGAGCTAGAAAGAATGGATGATGAAAGAGTAATGTTGAGACTGATCAGAAAGAGAAAAAGAAATTGACTTGGTCACTGGCTGAGAAGAAACTGCAAGTATTATTATGAAGTACATATAACATTTCCGTACAGGAATTCTGCGTTATCATATGATGAAGGTTGGATAGAACAGAGAAAAATTCTCTCCGCCACCGGGACTCGAACCCGGGTTTTCAGCTCTACGTGCTGACGCTTTATCCACTAAGCCACACCGGATTCCAGTTCCGATGCCGGATCGAATCCCCTCAGTTTAAGTTCTACCTCTCAGTTTTCCCTTTGGTGGCCTACCCTCATGTACTGTGTCACAGAATGTGTGACAGTGGCACAATGTCCAACGCACTATGTATAGAGGTGCACTCATTACGAGTGACTAAGTGGATAAAGCGTCAGCACATAGAGCTGAAAACCCTGGTTCGAGTCCCGGCGCCGGAGAGAATTTTTCTCTGTTCTATCCATCCTTCTTCATATGATAACGCAGAATTCCGACACGGAAATATATGTAGGGTACTTCGGTACATCATAATAATATATGTGTAAGTAATCACTTAGTGATTCAAGACGGCGCTCATCCCGTCCGATCCTGGCAACTTAGTCACTCGTAATGAGTGCACTTCTGTACATAGTGCGTTGGACAATGTGCCACTGTCACACATTCTGTGACACAGTACATGAGGGTAGGCCACCAAAGGGAAAACTTAAACTGAACAGATTCGATCCGGCATCGGAACTGGAATCCTGTGTGGCTTAGTGGATAAAGCGTCAGCACGTAGAGCTGAAAACCCGGGTACGAGTCCCGGTGCGAGAGAGAATTTTTCTCTGTTCTATCCATCCTTCATCATGCCTACTGAAGGATGCACTGGAAGGAATGGTGAACGAGAGAAAAGTTCAGGGCAGAAGAAGATATCAGATGATACATAACATTAAGATAAATGAATATCATATGCAGAGGCTAAAAGGATGGCAGAAAATAAAGGAAGATTAGAGAATGCTGGTTTAGCAGTGAAAGACCTGCTCTTGTGCAAAAAACTATGAATGAGTGTGTAAATTAATGCGAACACAGCTACAGTTTGGTGGCCTACCCTCAAGTAGGTCTACAGTTACTTACATGTACTTTATTATTACAGTCTGGAAACATATTTAATATTGAATATTATGACCTACTTTGGCTTTAGTAAGTTCTTTTATACATACTAGGTTCAAAAAGTTCCCGGAATTTGCTAGCATCATAGAAACAACGTACCTTAAACACTATTCTACAGCATTCCCTTCAAAATAGTTGCCTTCCGCAACAACACACTTTTGCCAACGCGTGTAGAGTTCCTGGAAGCAGGCCTGGAAGCCATTTTGTGAAACCCGTCTTAGTGCTCTCGTCGCGTTTGCGATAACCTCTTCAGCATTGAATCTCCGTCCTTTCAGATGACTTTTCAGACGGGGAAACAGAAAGTAATCAGGTGGTGAGAGATCAGGAGAGTATGGTGGGTGATCCAAAGCAGTTATGTTGTGCCTGGCAAGAAAATTCTTTACAATAATTGCGCGATGAGCAGGTGCATTGTCATGCATCAGGAACCAGTTGTTTTCTACCCACTTTTCTGGACGTTTCCTTCTCACTGCGTCCCAGAGGCGACGGAGGGTTTCTACGTACAATTCTTTCGTTACAGTACGACCTTCTGGAATGAACTCATGGTGCATGAGACCCTGAGAGTCGAAGAAAACTTCCAACATAACTTTGCTTTAAGTGTGCTTAAATGCGACAGGCTCATGTCAGTAGATTTACTGGCATGTGAAAGAACTCCTGCGGGACAAAATTCCGGCACATCCGGCGATGCTGATATAACCTCTGCAGTTGCGAGCGTCGTTAAATAAAACATAACATTTAAAATAACTTTGCCTTTGGAAGTGTCCCTAGGAAATTTTTGCTTCCGAGGAGATGTTTTCGATTTCCACTCAGATGACTGTCGTTTAGGGACTGGGTCGTACAAGTAGCACCAGTTTCATTTTGTTTAAGAAATCACCATCTTCATCAGCCATACTGATCATGTCCCCAGCAAAACACAGAACTTGATGTTTGTACTTTGCTCTGTGGACATAATTACAAAATGCGACGAACAAACAAAACACTATGATAAACAATTGCCTACAACTCAAAACCAATAATTGCCATTATCAGCAAACTTTAAGGAAATGACATCATGAATTTTACCAACAAAACAAATGTATAATATCCCTTGTTATATATTAATACGAAAAATGGTAGTAAAATTCCGGGAACTTTTTGAACCTAGTAGTATAATTTGGCATAGATTTAACAAATTTCCTACACATATATTTCACTTCTCTGTCTTTAAATCAAAATTATACTAAACTCGAAAAAATGTGATTCTTCGACGTACAGTCCAGTTTTCCTAATCCTTCCTTCAAAATAGCCCATACATATCCAACAGGAATGGTATCAGATGAATTACTTGCCCAGACAGGGCAATTAATTTGATGCTTTCGAAAACAATTCATGTTCTTTTGGATTTGTGGCAAGGTAAAAAGTCCTGTTGAAAAATATCATGCCATCATTATGACCCACAGATTCTCTATAGGGTTGAGATCTAGCGAATTTTCTAACTACAGTAAAACCTATTATCCCTCCCCACGCTGACAGGTGGGTCATCCGACTAATCGTTTATAGCCACCGGCGTGGCTCAGTCGGTTAAGGCGCTTGCCTGCCGGTCTGAAGTTGCGTTCGGGCGCGGGTTCGATCCTCGCTTGGGCGGATTACCTGGTTGGGTTTTTTCCGGGGTTTTCCCCAACCGTAAAGTGAATGCCAGGTAATCTATGGCGAATCCTCGGCCTCATCTTGCCGAATATCATCTCGCTATCACCAATCTCATCGACGCTAAATAACCTAGTAGTTGATACAGCGTCGTTAAATAACCAACTAAAAAAAAAACTAATCGTTTATTTTAAACCTGAAAATCTGCCGTTTAAGGAAAGCCATCTACCACGTGAAGGAATAAGCTTGTTCCAGTTATTTACACATGCTCGTAAGAGGTTGTCGACATTACTACAATTCCAAGACGTATAGGTGCGTAGTTTTTATTGGTTTAGGATTTAACGACGCATCAGCGGTACGAAGCGCGGGGTCTCAAATGTTCCTCCAGGAAGGAGGGAGGGGCGCAACCGTTTAAACAAACGGCCGGCGATGGGTTTCTGTGTTGGCGCAGGTAATTTCGATTCCGTTTCCGAGAGGCATTCACGCAACTTCTTTCGTCTTCTTCCGTGTTGATTAGGCTTGGGGGAGACTAACATTAAATCGATTTGAAATTAATCCTATTGCCTCACGTGTCGCTAGAATGCCGTCACTTCGTTACGTACTTAAAAATACAGAATAAGGCAACATTTAAAATGGAAACTTGAACGTAAACGTAATAGTTTGACGTAAACTAACATGAGTACTTGAGATTTCACAACAAATAATGCTTACAGCGTTGCCAGTCCCTTGTATCTGAAAATCCGTAGATGATTTCTAAAAATTTCGTAGATTAGGTATAAAAATCCAGAGATTCTGAGGCTCTGTCCATGCCGCTTTATTTCGGTAGAACTGCCTAAATAGTCACACTGACAAGCTTAAAAAAAGAGAAACCGCCCTTCTTGCTCTTAGCGAGCCATGATCTTCTTCCCAGCGTGAACTGTATTTAGATGGCGGATAGATGAATATTTACTAGAGATGAACAAAACTAACTGCCGCTCTCGCTCGCTGTGTTCGTTGAATTTGTCTTTCGAGTCTCGTCTCGTCATTCTCGTGGGCCTCGAGTCTCGCTCATCATTCTCGAAATAGCATTTGGTTGGCGTGGAAAGATTTCGTAACTTTGAACAACATATATCATTGAAATAAATAGGATTATAAATGTTTAAATGAGACAAAAATACAAAACAGAACAGTATCTTAGTTATCAGAATGTTCTGGTTGTATTATATGATATTACCTATGGTTATATAAATAGAAAGTCCACACCTGTGGAGTAACGGCTAGAGCGTCTGGCCGCGAAACCAGGTGGCCCGGGTTCGATTCCCGGTCGGGGCAAGTTACCTGGTTGAGGTTTTTTCCGGGGTTTTCCCTCAACCCAATATGAGCAAATTCTGGGTAACTTTGGGTGCTGGACCCCGGACTCATTTTACCGGCATTATCACCTTCATATCATTCAGACGCTAAATAACCTGAGATGTTGAGAAAGCGTCGTAAAATAACCTACTGAAAAAAATATATATATAAATAGAAAAAAAAAACAATTCTGAAATAAATTTGCATTTCTAAGAAACATAAAACAACGTTAATATCTTTTTACTTGAGATTGCACATTTTATCTTAACATATGAAAAGAAAATTCCTAGCCTTTTAATAAGAGCCTAGTAATTAAATAAAGACTGGGGAACGGATTATTATACACTGAAAGGTAGAGATGATGTTTCAAATAGGCTACTTGATTGTTTATACATATGTAACAGTTGCCAAAGTAGATAAAAGTTCAGTCAGGTATAAACAACTGTGGGGATTCAAGGCTGCTTGACTTCGGGACTTCGGGAATGATCAGACTCGAGTCTCGGAACACTCACAACCAGTCTTTACGTCAAGGACGCGATGTAATACAACATTGTCGCGCGGGTTTTCGGCTTTGCGGGCGCTGTTAGTCTCACTTTCTCGATCGTTGTTCATCTCTAATATTTACCTAAGAGCTGTAGTGTACACATTGAAATTCAATCCAAGCGAGAATAGTGAAGAAACTGATAGTGAAGACGAATAACTTGTGCTTATGCAAGAAAACAAATATATGTATTCATACCACAAAAATAAAATGCAGTAAAAAATGTTGTCTTCTTTCATACTGACCGAAGAAATGAGTTAGGCCTACCGAGTTTCAGTGACCCAAATGATTGACTGAAAAATCGTGATTCAAATGTGCTGAGTGACCTAAAATTTCTGACCAATAGCCAGTGACCAAAATAAAACTTCGAACGAATTCTCCCACCCCCTGAGATTATACATCAAATGCAGAAAGTTTTGTGGTAGAACAAAACAAGCATTTACACATAACAACTGATTTTCTGAGAATATGCGTCGTACAAGTTTCAATGGTCATTTCAGTAAGAAATTCTAATAATTCTCGAACTTGATTGTCTCATCCCGCATAAGCTTGGTTAAGAATCTGAAGCCATCAGCGTAACTCAGGCGGTAGCGCGTTTGCCTACTGATTCAGAGTTGCGCCAGGGCGTGGGTTCGATTCCCGCTTGGGCTGATTAGCTGGTTGAGCTTTTTCCGAAGTTTTCCTCAACCATAAGGCGAATGTCAGGTAATCTATGGCAAATCCTCGACCTCATCCCTCCAAATACTAAATGACTCAGGAGTTGATACAGCGTCGTTAAATAACCAATTAAAAACAAAGAATCTGAATGTTGTTGTACAGAAAAAACCTCAACGACTCCTAAAAGTTGTATCACAACTTACACAAACTTCTACCGCTCAACTTTAGTTTCGGCGTAGTGTAACTAGGGAGAAGACGAGAAGTGAGGTAATGTCTATTGCAACTCGGTGCACTACTTTCTCATCGCTCTATTACGAAGTTGCTTTCCTTAGCCCGCGCCAACTACTAAGAACGTTCCCTTCATTAACACTAAAACCAAACTTGGAGTTCTTATTGAATTATAAAACATCCTCTCGGAACCAAGCTCTTCCTGTGTACAGAGTGTTACGCCACAGAATCGGCCTCCAGTGAAACCAGATGCAAATGAAATTTTTGGTCAGTTTCCTGAACGAAATAAGCGTACTTACGGTTACAATTCCAGCCTTGTATTCCGAAGATCTAAAGTTCGATCCCGGGAGCCGGCTGTCGTGACTTGATTTTTTCGTGGTATATTATCATGCTTGACAATGAATTCGAGGTTCAAGGGTTCAAATCCAGTCTAGGAAGGTGGATTTTAAAGAAAAAGAGGGATTCATATCGTGGTTTCTTTTACGAAAGAAATATTGATAAATCTGGGATTTATAGTACATACAACGATTCTGTTCCTGAATTAGAGGGCTTCAGTTACAATTTACTAGCCATTCAACGTCAGCATCAAAATTCAATTTTGGAAGTAGGACAATGGGTGGCCATTAGAGATGAACAACGATCGAGAAAGCAAGACTAACAGCGCCCGCAAAGCCGAAAACCAGTACGACAATCTTGTATACGTCGCGTCGTTTACGTAAAAAACTGCTTGTGAGTGTTTCGAGACGTCGAGATTGATCACTCCCGAAGTCCCGAACGTCAAGCAGCCTTGAATCGCCACTTTTATCTACTTTGGCAACTGTTATATAGGTATGTATAAACAATCAAGTAGCCTATATGAAACACCATCTCTACCTTTCAGTATATAATAATCCATTCCCCAGTCTTTATTTAATTATTAGGCCCTTATTAAAAGGCTAGGAATTTTCTTTTCATATGTTTGAGATCAAGTGTGCAATCTCAAGTAAAAAGATATTTACGTTATGTTTTATGTTTCTTAGAAATGCAAATTTATTTCAGAATTGTTTTTTTTCTATTTATATAACAATAGGTAATATCATATAATAGAACAGAAAGTTTTAATAACTAAGATACTGTTCTGTCTCATTTAAGCATTTATAAAGTTATTTATTTCAATGATGTATGTTTTTCAAAGTTACGAAATCTTTCCACGTCGACCAAATCCTATTTCGAGAATGATGAGTGAGACTTGACGCGCACGAGAATGACGAGACGAGACTCGAAAGACAAATGCAACGAACACAGCGAGCGAGAGCGGCAGTTAGTTTTGTTCATCTCTAATGGCCATCAGCTTATCATGCAGGCGGTTCAGATTCAAGTCCAGGTCAGCGCTGGGATTTTTAATTTGGAAAATCTTTAGTAACACTTGTGAAAGACAAGGTCATAGGGTTTTGACGGGAAAACGTCTTTAAAATCAGACCGACGAAAACGGCGATATAACGTTTGCAGGGCAATCCAATCCGACACTATAATTTCGTGACTAATACTAATAAATATAGTATCGTTCGATCGGGTATATGACTACGATGCAAACAGAACCTTAAGCTGGTTACGACCGCGACGACTGGCGGTTATTTTAGGCGTGAGCGAAAATTTCCGGACAGTATATCTCGGGACTCCGATGTGCTAGCGAGCTGATTTTCGTGCCAAATGAAAGATCTCGTCTAGATCTGTCGATTAAGCCAGTCATATCCACATAAAACCTACGACCGTGTCCCCGACACAGCCACATCCCGATTTTTTCCGTAGTTCTCCCATTTCTCCATCACAAGTAACTACATAATTCCGGTCGACCAGCATTCAATTCTCATATTCATAGTATTTCTCCGAGGAGTGGTCGGCCAAGGTGCGGAGGAAGTTCCTCTGGAAATATGTGGGTTGTTTACATGTCATCTGGATACGCAGCTGATTTCAGTACAGTTGACCGGTGTGAGTGAAAATTAATCTAGCTGGGGATAACACAATGGGTTAGCAATGGTCTAAGTGCTCAGTTATAATGACTCTCTACATATAAATCAAATCAAATCAAATCAAGTATAATGGTCCATATGGATGAACGTAGATGTATCTCCTCCTCCAGCTATAAAGACAGGGCCACATTAAGCGTCCAACGTTTGATCACTTGTACGTTTGCATCCATTTTCGGATCAGACTGTGTCCAACTTGGCTCCAATGTTCAGACCAAACACGAAGTTTGTGATTGTGGGGTAGTTGTATCTATAATGGTTGTCGATAAAGTTGGTGCTGTAGCAGTAATGGTCATAGTGTAGGCTACCTATTCTTATGAATTTTTGTTAGGGAAGAAAAATAAGAAGAAGGAAGAGGACAACAATTTTAGAAGATGGTGAATGGTATCTCTCAACCTGAGCAGAGAAAGGTGAAAAAAATTATCACTTGAAAATACTCCTCAGTTTCAGACTTCAGATTTGGAAGTTTTGTGTGACAATTTTTATACTATTAAATATGTAGGTCTATGTATTGTGCTGCATTTTGTTTTGCATATAAACACATCAAAGTTATTTCCATTTTAAATTAGTGAAGATTTAGTGAATTTCCTTTAAAATTTATGATGCTAACATACTCTATCACTATTTTATCCACATGTTATAAAAATTTCCCGTCCAATGTGAAAAGAAAACATAACTTTTTCCCATTACAGATGTAAAGCAACTTGCAGATCTGAGGCGAGAGCCCACGGGAAATTTGGGAATTTCTACTGAATGTCAACTACAGATTTTGAGTTCTTATTAAACCTAAAGAGGCCAAATAGATCTACCACCAAAAGTTATACTCACTCAAACTGTGAATCAGACGTTGGATCCAATAGTTTGGCCATCACGGATGGAGGGGGGCAAGGTTGCAAGATCTTTTGAAGCGGGACAAAAAATCGACAACCCGAATGCCGTCCAATGCCAACGTTTCACTTGTCAAATGTTGGAGAGCACTGGACATACAGTGTAGCTCCGGCTTAATCATCCATCCATCCATCCATCCATCCATCCATCCATCCATCCATCCATCCATCCATCCATCCATCCATCCATCCATCCATCCATAAACTATTCTACAAATATGATCAATAAGAACGTTTTCTACTGCACACTGTCAATAAGGTTTGATGGAACTGAGTGTCTAACTTAAATGGAAAGGCCCTGTAGAGCAGCTTCTCATTTCAATGAAGCCTGAAACTGCATCCACACACTTAAGGAAAAGGAGGGCAATGTGTGAGACATTGAGTCGAGGCTGTCTGCAAATTATACTGATTGGGCTGGCGAGGGATGGGGTAATAGCTTCACATTAAAAATGCTTTCAAAATAATTTGATTACCAAGCGTCTTACCTGCGAAACTCGCAACACCCATTCAAGAAGAGAACGTTATAGCGACGCGAGCTACAAGACAACCGAGTTTTGCTTAAAAAATTGAAAGAAATAGCTCTCTACGGAGAACGAGATGTAATGAAGAGCAACATCTCTATATACACAAGTACCGGTATACAGTATAGAGATATGCTATAGGTTTTATGGAGACCACTGGATGATTGTAGATATTACTGGCAATTTCTAGATTCTCATTACAAGAAATTTCAAGAAAAACAATTATGATACTATGACGATGCATGAGTGGAACAGAGAAAAATTCTCTCCGGCACCGGAATTTGAACCCGGGTTTTCAGCTCTATGTGCTGACGCTCTATCCACTAAGTCACACCGGATTCCCATCCCGATGTCGGATCGAATTCTCTCAATTTAAGTTCCACCTCTTGGGTTCCCTCTAGTGGCCTACCCTCATGCACTGCGTCATAGATGTATGACAGTGGCACAATGTCCACACATGTGCAGAGGTGCACTCGTTATGAGTGACAAAGTGACCAGGATCCGACGAAATAAGCGCCGTCTTAAATCACAAAGTGATTATTTTTCGCATATCATATATTATTACGATTTACCGAAGTATATTTTATGATATTTCAGTGCAGAAATTCTGCGTCATCATATTATGATGGATGAGTGGAACTGAGAGGATTCGATCCGACATCGGGATGGGAATCCGGTGTGGCTTAGTGGATAGAGCGTCAGCACGTACAGCTGAAAACCTGGCTTCAAATCCCGGTGCCGGAGAGAATTTTTCTCTGTTCCACTCATCCATCATCATATGATGACGCAGAATTTCTGCACTGAAATATCATATGTACTTCGTTATATCGTAATAATATATGATATGCGAAAAATAATCACTTTGTGATTTAAGACTGCGCTTATTCCGTCGGATCCCGGTCATTTAGTCACTCATAAAGAGTGCACCTCTGCACATCTGTGGACATTGTGCCACTGTCATACATCTATGACGCAGTACATGAGGGTAGGCCACTAAAGGGAACCCAAGAGGTGGAATTTAAACTGAGAGGATTCGATCCGACATCGGGATGGAAATCCGGTGTGGCTTAGTGGATAGAGCGTCAGCACGTACAGCTGAAAATCTGAGTTCAAATCCCGGTGCCGGAGAGAATTTTTCTCTGTTCCATTCATCCATCATCATATGATGACGCAGAATTTCTGCACTGAAATATCATATGTACTTCGGTACATCGTAATAATTATGATTCTGCAAAACTGAACTAAACTAGACTAGACTAAACTAAAACTAAATAAGTCAAATGATGAAGAATGGATAGAACAGAGAAAAATTCTCTCCAGCACCGAGATTCGAACGTAGAGCTGAAAACTCGGGTTCGAGTCTCGATGCCGGAGAGAATTTTTTCCTGTTCTATCCATTCTTCATCATATGGTAACGCAGAATTTCTGCACGGAAATATAATATGTACTTCGATACATCATAATATGATATGCGTAAGCAATCACTTAGTGATTCAAGACGGCGCTCATTCCGTCGGGTCCCGGCCACTTAGTCACTCGTAATGAGTGCACCTCTGTACATAGTGCCTTGGACATTGTGCCACTGTCACATATTCTGTGACACAGTACATGAGGGTAGGCTATCAAAGGGAAAACCGAAAGGTAGAACTTAAACTGAGGGGATTCGATCCGGCATCGGAACTGGAATCCGGTGTGGCTTAGTGGATAAAGCTTTTCAGCACGTAGAGCTGAAAACCCGAGTTCGAGTCCCAGTGCCGGAGAGAACCAGACGGGTTTTCAAGAGGCAAACAAACTCCTTGCAATGGCTATCAGTGGACAGATAGGAAGAATGGAAATCTCATGTTGTAGATTTATAGCCTATACTTTAAACGCTTTATTCTTGATTTTTATTAAATGCACACAGTTTAACGCCAGTCTCGTATTCTGATGCGACATGAGCCAAAGATTTACTTTCTCCAAACCACTCAATGATTTGCATTTTTTTCGATACTTAGTACAACATGTTTTTTTTAACACCCGTGGAAGACATTTTATATAGAAGTTATATAGTACGGTGCAGCAACTCTGACAGTAGACCATACTGTGTAAGGATAAAGACTTGTTAATAACACTCTCTAGAAAGGAAAAATACGTACTAATATAATGTGCCATAGTACTTCACTGTACTCTGAAGAAGAAGAAAAAAAAAGCTATAGAAAGACAGTCGGGTGATCTGTAAATCGGTTAATAGGGTGACAGATAATCGGGATTCCACTGTAAAATGCAGTATTATGCGATTTAACATAAAAAATGCACTAAAATTATGCAAATGGACGTAATATGCAAGATAAATCTCTAAATATGCTTTATTAAACGTAAAATCTGAAAAAAAACATGATGCATGAATTTATACCTAAAAATTCCGAAACATGCAAATATGTATGGTAAAGGTATAGTTATTTCGACTCACTAATCCATGTAACAGATATTTACAAAATTTGATAAGTGTAGCAAGCTTATGCAGTCGAACTTGGTTAATTCGAAGTAGAAGGAATCTTAAAAAAAAATCTAATTATTTAAGATTTCGAATTAGACAAGTTTCAATTGCTTTCTTACTTTCTGCGCCGGAGACATTCTGATTTAAATATACTAGCGTTTTTCGAGAAAAAGATCCAAATTACTTACTTACTTACTGGCTTTTAAGGAACCCGGAGGTTCATTGCCGCCCTCACATAAGCCCGCCATTGGTCCCTATCCTGAGTAAGATTAATCCAGTCTCTATCATCATATCCCACCTCCCTCAAATCCATTTTAATATTATCTTCCCATCTACGTCTCGACCTCCCTAAAGATCTTTTTCCCTCCGGCTTCCCAACTAACACTCTATATGCATTTCTGGATTCGCACATACATGCTAAATGCCCTGCCCATTTCAAACGTCTGGATTTAATGTTCCTAATTATGTCAGGTGAAGAATACAATGCGTGCAGTTCTGTGTTGTGTAACTTTCTCCATTCTCCTTTAACTTCATCCCTCTTAGCCCCAAATATTTTCCTATGAACCTTATTCTCAAACACCCTTAACCTATGTTCCTCTCTCAAAGTGACAGTCCAAGTTTCACAACCATAAAGAACAAACGGTAATATAACTGTTTTATAAATTCTAACTTTCAGAATTTTTGACAGCAGACTGGATGATAAAAGCTTCTCAACCGAATAATAACAGACATTTCCCACATTTATTCTGTGTTTAATTTCCTCCCGAGTATCATTTATATTTGTTACTGTTGCTCAAAGATGTTTGAACTTCTCCACCTCTTCAAAAGATAAATTTCCAATTTTTATATTTCCATTTCGTACAATATTCTCGTCACGAGCCATAATCATATACTTTGTCTTTTCGAGATTTACTTCCAAACCTATCTCTTTACTTGCTTCCAGTAAAATTCCCGTGTTTTCCCTAATCGTTTGTGGATTTTCTTCTAACATATTCACGTCATCTGCATAGACAAGAAGCTGATGTAACCCGTTCAATTCCAAATCCTCTCTGTTATCCTGGACTTTCCTAATGGCATACTCTAGAGCAAAGTTAAAAAGTAAAGGTGATAGTGCATCTCCTTGCTTTAGCCCATAGTGAATTGGAAACGTATCTGAAAGACACTGACCTATACGAACTCTGCTGTACGTTTCACTGAGAACATTTTAATTAATCGAACTAGTTTCTTGGGAATACCAAATTCAATAAGAATATCATATAAAACTTCTCTCTTAACCGAGCCATATGCCTTTTTGAAATCTATGAATAACTGATGTACTGTACCCTTATAGTCCCATTTTTTCTCCATTATCTGTCGAATACAAAATATCTGGTCAATAGTTGATCTATATTAACCAATTAAACTGATGGAGTCCCTTGAGAATCGTACCCGGAACTTCTTATATAAATATCAATGCAATGCAGTAAGAAAAAAATTATTTATTCAAAACTGTGTGGAACGTTGTCAAAATACAGGGCATTCAAAATCTTTCTTTTTAAAAAGTCCGAATTAGACAACTTTGATTGTATGAAAACATGCATCTGTATGGAAATCCTATTTTAAATAATCATCATCATCATCATCGTCATAATAATCATAATCATCATAACTACGACAAGCACAGTATGCCAATGAGCTGAACAACAGATATAAGATTAATACTCGTTAAATTATTTCTCGTTCTTGAAAACAACGTTTACAGAATTTGTCTCTGTATATTGTTATTTTATATACTATTTCATAGAAATATCGTAAAATTTAATTTTCGAAAGACAGACATATATGGACAGTAAAAGAAACTCCAATCACATATAACTCTAAAATGAAAATTGATCGGACTGCTCAAGACGATAGCTGTTCACTTAAAGCTTAAACATCGATACACGATTCTTATATTTTATAGGGGCAGAAGACTCTGTATCAGGGGTAAGCATTATAGAGTACTTATGCAGTAAGAAACCGTGAAATTATAGCACCCAAATAACACGGTCATCTTTCATACAAAGTCATAGATATTACTTGTTTTTGACTTTCTAAAGAACCGACTCGTGTTATACATTTTTTCTCATAGTCTTCCAAACAAAAAAGTCTTCTGTTCCTTGAAATTTTTTTTACTGTCCATGTCTTTGTCATTTTTCCGAGGAAGAACTGGACAACCTCCTCCTTACATGTACCATTACCCACGCTCCAATACTCACATATATATCATATAACAAGAAGCAACGCGGCCAGCCATGCATATGGAATGGACACCATAGCATCCTCTCATGTGTAAACACGGTTATTGTGTGTGTATGCATATCCAGCGCATAGATACTCCATTAGTTTTCTGCTTCCTTCTTATTTTTCTCTCTCTTTCTCTGATGCTTTCTTCCATTTTCTTTCCCCCTCATTCCCCCTTTAACATATTACAGTCCATCATTTACCATATAGATGGTAGCCATATACACTGTTAAAATGTTCAATTGTTTGCCCCAGTCTTCGTGTATGCTTAGATATACAAGAGAAATGTGTTGCTGTAAAACTTTTTGCTGAGGAGACGATTTGTACTGGTGCATGAAAGGGCCATACCAACCCACAGATGATGGTGCGTTAGTATGAAGAGATATGAAAGGTCTTCGTAATTACATTGGTCAACAAAATAAATTGAAAACAATGTTTATAATGCTCACAGATAAAAGTACAGGGTGTCTGACTCTAGCCGTTCATAATTTGTTTAAGGCATAAAGTACAGCACGATTAGAGGTAGACACTTTTCGTCGTTGAAATTCTCTAACTTGCAGCACTGTTATTTTAATTTTAATAAAGATTAAAAACAGCTGAAATAATAAATAGATATAAAGGGTTGACTGATTAATATATTGATTCATACGATGCGTTTGAGTAAAGAAACATTAATCTATACTGAATAATTTCACCGATCCAATTTTTCCCTCTATATCCACAGACCTCAAAGTGGGCTGACAACCGTCAAGCAACCAACTTCGAGTGCACACTAACTCCGTGTGACTTAAATTGTGGTTTTCTGTTAACGAATAGTGACGTGTATTATGCAAATCAAGATTTCAGGTATAACTCCCTGTAAAGTTGATTTGAATAATTTCGAGGGAAAAATTGTTCCGGAGCCGGGATCGGTGTCGGTTAGAGTTCCCGGGTAGCTCAGTGGTAGAGCGTTGGTACGTTAAACCAAAGGTCCCGGGTTCGATACCCGGCTCCGGAACAATTTTTCCCTCGAAATTATTCAAATCAACTTTACAGGAAGTTATACCTGAAATCTTGATTTGCATAATACACGTCACTGTTCGTTAACAGAAAACCACAATTTAAGTCACACGGAGTTAGTGTGCACTCGAAGTTGGTTGCTTGACGGTTGTCAGCCCACTTTGAGGTCTGTGGATATAGAGGGAAAAATTGGATCGGTGTCGGTTAGAGTTCCCGGGTAGCTCAGTGGTAGAGCGTTGGTACGTTAAACCAAAGGTCCCGGGTTCGATACCCGGCTCCGGAACAATTTTTCCCTCGAAATTATTCAAATCAACTTTACAGGGAGTTATACCTGAAATCTTGATTTGCATTAATCTATACTAATAATAAATCTGTAGCCGAAATTTTTCTGATAATTTTCGATTTTCCAAAAATAATTGGTGTTAACATGTATAATTAACCATTCTGAAACCGAAAATCGCTTTTTTGACATTTTTGTTTGTATGTCTGTCTGTCTGGATATTTGTTACCTTTTCACGCGATTATGGCTAAACCGATTTATATGAAAATTGGAATATAAATTAAGTTCGTTGTAACTTAGATTTTAGGCTATATGGCATTCAAAATACTTTATTTAAAAGGGGGGTTATAAGGGGGTCTGAATTAAATAAATCGAAATATCTCGCTTATTATTGATTTTCATGAAAAATATTACATAACAGAAGTTTCTTTAAAAATAATTTTCTATAAGTTTTATTCTATACAAAATTTTGATAGGACTGATATTTAATGAGATAAATGAGTTTTAAAATTACAATAACAACGCCATCTAAGGCGCTGTACTGAAATAAGAACAAATGACAAATGACTTTGTCTATAAGGGGCCTTGGACAACGACAATCGAAAGCTATTAAACATAGCCTAAGAGAACGTTTCTGTGTTTGTATGAAGTAATATCGGAAGCTAATTAATTGTTTAATTATTATTTCACCATTGGAAAGTGTAGTTTCTCTAGATGGACATAATTCTACAATGTTATTACAGTAAATTTTGTATGTCAATCTTCATTAAACTATGGTTGCATGTAATAACAATTAAGAAACATGTTAAAGGAATTGTCATTGCACCAAATGATTGCTCTCTGGACCAAAATGACCGCATTTTAATTATATAAATACAATTTAAATTAAGTAACATATTAAACGATTTATCCTTCTATCAAACACGAATGTTCCCAATGTTCTATTTTAATTATGCAATTACTTTATATTTATTTCTAACAGGTGCAGCGGAGCGCAGGGGTACGGCTAGTTTATAATACGTGGATCTATCAAGGTAGCTAATGGCTCTCAGTCAGAGTAACGAGTTCTATGAATATTTCGACTGCCTGTGAGGGTTCGATCCCCGGTTCTTATTTTCGTACTCTTTAATGTCGAACTCTGATAACAGGTGATTCTAGAAGATTCTAGTTAATACTACTTTAAAACGGAAATATATAATCGAAGAAACACCTTATGAACCAGAATGTTTCACAGCAGTAGCTATAAAAGTTGAATCCTGCCTTCGGTTATAGTTCACGATCTGAATCTCTGAAATTCGTGACAGTAAAAGTGCGTCGACATGGTACAGCTCCATGCGGGTTGTCATTGATCTCGTATGTCGTAGACCATTTGGTATGTCATAGTCTGAATCCAATGTTTATCGTGGCCTACCCAGGTTGTGACGTTCTCAAGGTAGTGCCGTTAGAAGTGACATACTCAAAATATCTTTAAATAAATGAATAAATCTTGTTAAAACTCTATGCTATCTGTTTTCTACAGGTTCCTTCTTTGTCTGTTATTTATTCCGAATGAAACAAACCAAATTAATTTGAGGGATTGGAGATAACTTCGTATTAAGAAATAATACGAGAACAGCAAATAACTCGATAAAACCCTATCCAATGAAAAACGCAACTATAAGAAACGTTGGAAAACCGAAAGAAAATAAATATAGTAAATAACATAAAAGATTGACTGCACATGTTTAACATAAAATTATCACACGAAAACTAAAATTCGTAACATTCACGTTATGATGTCAGTGGGCGTTATACATACACCTGTTTCCGCCTGCAAAACCATTAAATATCTCTCACATATCTGGACTGATATTTGGGCTGCCTAAACAAAATGATCGGCTTAAATAAGACACACTGTACATTCTTACGGACGAATTTTCCATAAACGGGATATCGTTTAACCGGATCGCATACAGGAGTCTCGCCCAAGAGTGGGTCGCATCTTCAAAAAAAGTTTAGGAGCCACTGGACTATAGCCTAGAGCTCGTCTTGCTAAGATTTTATGAACGCGTAGATGTACGTTTCAGGACATGATTCCCATTGATTTTGTGAAATAGTTTTAGAAATATCTTGTTCATTCTGAAACGATAAGTTTTTTTTTCCTTCGGAGGAAGGCCCGTAGGGAAGCACCGCAGCCTTAGACTTATTGTGCAACCTTCTTTATTGTGATGATCATCAAGTACGTGATTCACTGTCTGGTGCCATTTTATCGATTCACAGCACAGGTATGACGGAGTCCGCGTGAACAGGAACGCCCCTCCGCCTCACTGTGATGTTTCTCTGGAGCCTCTTCAGATCTATGGCATCTGTTCGCAATAGGGATATCCTGAACTAGCACTAACAGATAGCGCACGTGTACTTTGAGGGATACGCTTTGCGTGTGCATTTGTTTTCGGGTATATAAACATTGATGATTTACGTAGTATATTAGTATACTAGCCGTACCCGTGCGCTCCGCTGCACCCGTTAGAAATAAATATAAAGTAATTACATCATTAAAATAGGACATTTGATCCAGGGAACATTCGTGTTTGATAGAAGGATAAATCGTTTAATATGTTACTTAATTTAAATTGCATCCAAATAATTAAAATGCGATAATTTTGGTCCAGAGACACTCATTTGGTGCAATGACACTTCCTTTAACATGTTTCTTAATTTTTATTACATGCAACCATAGTTTAATGAAGATTGACATCATTTAGATTTAATGTGTATATTTTATTTTACTTGTTAGTGGTTCCCATTGAATTATGGTAATAACTTAATTTTAACCCTTGTTTTCTACGTATTCAGTAAATGGCGCTTGGCCCACTATGGTTCTGAACCCTTCAAATAACTTAAATTATATTATATAATATTACATATTATGTTATATTATATTATATCAGAAGTTACTGTAATAACATTATAGCATTATGTCCATCTAGAGAAACTACACTTTCCAATGGTGAAATAATAATTAATTATACAAATCGGTTAATTAGCTTCCGATATTACTTCATACAAACACAGAAACATTCTTTGTAGGCTATCTTTCATAGCTTTCGATTGTTGCTGTCCAAGGCCCGTTATAGACGAAGTCATTTGTTTTTTAATTCATTACACGGCCTTAGATGGCAGTTATTTTAATTTTAAAACTCATTTATCTCATTAAATATCAGTCCTATCAAAATTTTTCAAGGAATAAAACTTATCGCAAATTATTTTTAAAGAAACGTTTGTTATGTAACATTTCTCACAAAAATCAATAATAAGCGAGATATTTCGATTTATTTAATTCAGGCCCCCTTATAACCCCCCCTTTTAAATAATGTATTTTAAATGCCGTATGGCCTAAAATCTAAGTTACAACGAACTTAATTTATATTCCAATTTTTATCGAAATCCGTTCAGCCATTATCGCGTGAAAAGGTAACAAACATACATACAGACAGACAGACAGACAGACAGACAGACAGACAGACAGACAGACAGACAGACAGACATACAAACAAAAATTTCAAAAAAGCGATTTTCGGTTTCAGGGTAGTTAATTATATATGTTAGGATCAATTATTTATGGAAAATCGAAAAATACCAGAAAAATTTCGGCTACAGATTTATTATTAGTATAGATTACTCTTAAAACATCTCAAAACGCCAAATTTTTGTTGTATTCCTATTTGTGAAAACCAGGGAAAGCCTTTTGTCTTCATTCAGGTCCCGAAATATTCTGAATACATGATTTAAACCTTACAAAAATTTAACTAATTAAATTGCGCCCCGAAAGTTAAACAAGAATAGCTACTTCAAGTAAGGAACTGCTAGTTACAGTTTAAATTTGGAAGAGGGAAAAGAAAAATTAATACAGTCATGTGCAACCTCGACAGAAAGCTATGTTAGCTTAGATTATATTCAGTATCTCTAGGAATCTCCGAAGTTTACGCCAGCATTTTACGCCTGCAGTAAACTCTCGATTAACTGGTATGTTTATTGTCCAGGACGATCCATAGTGAAATCCATTTCATGAATAACGTTTTTAATATGCTGTAGACTAATTATTAAAACCGTGTCTTTACTTCACATTTTTAAAACCATCCTACATAGTATTCAAAACTGCATATCCTTAACCTACAAAACACAAGAATAATCGTGATACTACTGCGATCATATTATACCATCTTATCAATGCATTTGATCTTTCTGCAACTAGAGAAAAAATACGAGGAATTCAATCTCGACAGTCCCTTCCCTAGAAAAAAACCCATTTGTGGCTGCATATCCTCTTTTTAGCGTATGGTACTTACAATACTAATGATTAAAGAGGTAATATTCACCTTCGACAAAATTCGTATTTTTTTAATTTTATTCGTACACCTCGTTTTCAAAGTTCTCGTTTAGGTTCATGAACATTCAATTTACTGTATCTATATTCTGCATACTACAGATTTCCCCATCCATCTCTTAAGGGGAATCGCTCAGTATTATAAAAGTTTACGTTATTATTTAAGGTAAATTAAATTAAATTAAATTATGAGGTAAGAAAATACTAAATTATATTAAATTATACTAGGTTATACAAAATAATTATAAATATAATTTTGACACGCACAGAAAACTAACAAGCGGGAGAACGTAATCAACGCTTATGACATAATATAGCCCTACAACAAGTTGTGCCGCATGGGACGCTCCTGCCATCTAACGGTAAAACTTCGCATAAGATATCCCTATTCACGTGCACGAATCTGCTGCATCCTTAAGCAGAGGTACATGTCGCCGTCGATTCTACGACTCATCAAGGCGCCATCTATCCGAGGGAGCTACACTCTCCCTGTCTACTGCAGTTCGCTAATTGAAGCCCCTGCAGCTTCTTTGGAATATGTGGAGTTCCCGCAGACAGATGTCATCTGTAGGCGGATCCTGGAACCACGTCCGTCATGGTCTCCCGGTCAACCTGTAGCTATTGAAGATCAATAATGAAATGATGCTGATGAAGGCGAAATGAGTCCGAGGTCCAACTCAGCAATTCTGCTTCAAGTGATTGAGGGAAAACCTCGGAAAACCCCCAACCTGATAACTTGTCCCAACCAGGATTTGAACCCGGGCCCGCTTGTATCACGGTCAGGAAGGCTAACCGTTACTCCACAGCGGTTGAATGAAACGATAAGTTACAATTACATCTAAATACTTCAATTCATCTACCTTCTCCAAAACTGTGTTATCTATGGGTATACATATTTTATTTGGGATATTTAACACCAATAAATGAAGGGTTCAGAGCCATAGTGGGTCAAGTACCATTTATTAAAAACGGAGAAAGCAAGTGTTAAAGTTAAGTGGATACCATAGTTAAATGAAGATTGACATCGTATCATTTAGTTTTAATGTGTATACTTTATATAACTTGCTATATGTTTCCATTGAATTACGGTAATAACACAGTCTACTACATACAGTCACGAAGCTTGAGTTTTGAGGGTGCTAGAAACAATAGACTGTGACGGTACTATTTTGCATTGCTTGTAATGAGGCGATATTAGCAATTCTAGTGGTGAGCAACTACCTAATGTTTGCATATTAACTACGTATTGAGCTTCGCGACTGTATATACTAGATTGTGGTAATAACTTAATTTTAACCCTTGTTTTCTACGGTTTTAGTAAATGGCGCTTGGCCCACTATGGTTCTGAACCCTTCAAATAATGATCACATTTCATTTCAGCTCCCCTGTATAACATTTAAAAATCTACGTTGGTTATATCACAATACGAACAGTCTTAACGAATCGCAATTACAGTCATATTCTTTTCATATTAGTTATAGTCTTCATACTTTTACGTTTAAGAAGAAAAAAAAAAACAATTTTTAGTTGATTTTCATAGCAAGTCATGTGAGGTATGAGTTAGACCGTTGCTGCACTGTGACGCCGTCATATTCAATGTCATGTTGAGTGGATCTGCTGTAATATACAACAAAGGGAAGCAGCATCATGCTGTTACAATAGAAGCCATGTTCATATGTGTGAAAAATCGAAGAAAAAAACAGTTGTATCTCCTTTTGCGTGTCCAGTCACAAGAGATTGAAAAACTGGGCAGTTTCCTGCTTCAAATGGACCGGCAGTGTAAACTCGGAGGATGTTTGTGCCACATCGTTAGGCAGCTCATTGTTTATGCCAAAAATGTCAAATGGGAGTCGTAGAAGTAGCGTAGTGCCACATTAAAATACGCCGAAACTTCAACTACTGCTTGTTTAATATTAGGACTATTACTACAATTATAATTATATTTAATCTTGCTGTATACAGTATTAAAATTATTCCGTAAAATGTTAGGATATACTGTACGATATAGATTGCGTCCTTCACTCTTTGTGCAACGCCTATCCATTACTATGCCGTTGCTAAATTTATCACTTAAATCAAACATTTTCTTGTTAATAAAGAGGCTAAAAATAAGAGATCTCCCATAGCTT
This sequence comes from Periplaneta americana, assembly GCF_040183065.1. Lineage (NCBI taxonomy): Eukaryota > Metazoa > Arthropoda > Insecta > Blattodea > Blattidae > Periplaneta > Periplaneta americana. Next base: position 40,671,917 of record NC_091130.1, read on the forward strand.
GAAGTTTTTCATTACTGGTGACGTAGGCCTTGTATAAAACTGAGAATACAGAAAGACAGGAGGGAATATAACCTTGAAATGGTGGAATAAGAAAAGTAAAGTAGTATGACCGTCAAATTATTCATAGTTAATGTCTTTTCGGTGTGTTAAATCAGCTGTTTTGTTCATATTATGAATTAATTGAGAGAGAAACCACTATATGAAAGCCTCTGATAATAATATATTGATATATGATATGATTTAATGTGACGTGATGTGATGTGATGTGATGTGATATGATATGATATGATATGATATGATATGATATGATATGATATGATATGATATGATATGATATGATACGATACGAAGAGTCCACTGCAAGAATAATGGATGTCACTTTCTTGTCGAAAATGAACCAAGACTGCCAATGCATAGCTTAAGACATATAGAATGTACATAGAGAGTTATATGGCATTAACACTGATAGTAATTGTCCAGTAATGATCGGAAAATCACAGTTAAGCTTTGAGCGCTAAGCATTTCAAACTTTCAATTGCTTCTCCTGCAAAATGTATTCCAAATGACATCCATCATTCTTGCAGTGGACTCTTCATATGATATACGATATGATATGATATATTTTTTTTTTCATTTTTTTTTTTCAAATTCAAATTTATTCACAATGTACATTTGAAATGATACATATGAATATATACCCGAAATGAGCATGTGCTCGTGCTCGGGTACAGTCCAGTAGTCTACTATATAATATAATATAATATACTATATGATATGATATGATATATGGTATGATATATAATATAAGATATATGATATGATATGATTTTTTTCGTGTTGCTGTGAATATTTGAAAAGTTTAGCAAAATTCAGCGGATGCTATCTGCATAAAAGAGGCTCATTTTCTTTGGTGAACAGTAATAAGAAAAGTATATATAAAGTGTTCAATCCATGTAACAACCACAACACATTTAATATATACAATAAAATGTACATTGATACAATAATTCACTAACCTCCACATCCATACTAAAGCATTTGCATAGATTTTTTTTTTAAGCACGGCACCTTGTTTCCTGAAATACCGTAATACATAAACCAGTCAAAATATTCGTCTAGAAAATGTTGTGAACAAATAAGGCTTATTTTCAATCATTCGTTTTTACGACTTGCAACTTTCGGAAATCAGTGTAGGAGGTAAGCGATAATGGTTAGGGCCTATACTTTCAGGTTAGAATGGGTACATATTGTACTCTATATGAATTACATTCATTACATATAAATATAACAATTTACTGGTTACATGAAAGGTCACATTATTTCCTGAAGATTTTGGTTTAGCTCTTTTATCACATACTCTATAACTGCCAGGAGCCATCAACTTCTACCCTTGCTAGAATCTAAGACCGAAGTGGACACATTGCTGTGAGTCACGTGATGTTAACTACTGCGCAATGTGTAACAACAAGAATTATCAAGGTCAGGCCAGGAGCCATCAACTTATACCCTTGCTAGAACTTAAGGGCGAAGTGGACACATTGCTGTGAGTCACGTGATGTTAACTACTGCGCAATATGTAACAACAAGAATTATCAAGGTCAGGCCAGGAGCCATCAACTTCTACCCTTGCTAGAACTTAAGGGCGAAGTGGACACATTGCTGTGAGTCACGTGATGTTAACTACTGTGCAATGTGTAACAACAAGAATTATCAAGGTCAGGCCAGGAGCCATCAACTTATACCCTTGCTAGAACTTAAGGGCGAAGTGGACACATTGCTGTGAGTCACGTGATGTTAACTACTGCGCAATATGTAACAACAAGAATTATCAAGGTCAGGCCAGGAGCCATCAACTTCTACCCTTGCTAGAACTTAAGGGCGAAGTGGACACATTGCTGTGAGTCACGTGATGTTAACTACTGTGCAATGTGTAACAACAAGAATTATCAAGGTCAGGCCAGGAGCCATCAACTTATACCCTTGATAGGAATCTAAGGGCGAAGTCGACACATTGCTGTGTGTCACGTGATATTAACTACTGTGCAATGTGTAACAACAAGAATTATCAAGGTCAGGCCAGGAGCCATCAACTTCTACCCTTGCTAGAACTTAAGGGCGAAGTGGACACATTGCTGTGAGTCACGTGATGTTAACTACTGTGCAATGTGTAACAACAAGAATTATCAAGGTCAGGCCAGGAGCCATCAACTTATACCCTTGATAGGAATCTAAGGGCGAAGTGGACACATTGCTGTGTGTCACGTGATATTAACTACTGCGCAATGTGTAACAACAATAATTATCAAGGTCAGGCCAGAAGCCATCAACTTCTACCCTTCCTAGGAATCTAAGGGCGAAGTCGACACATTGCTGCGCGTCACGTGATGTTTAACTACTGCGCAACGTGTAACAACAAGAATTATCAAGGTCAGGCCAGGAGCCATCAATTCTACCCTTGTTAGGAATCTAAGGGCGAAGTCGACACATTGTTGTGCGTCACGTGATGTTAACTATTGCGCAACGTGTAACAACAAGAATTATCAAGGTCAGGCCAGAAGCCATCAATTTCTACCCTTGCTAGGAATCTAAAGGCGAAGTCGACACATTGCTGTGCGTCACGTGACGTTAACTACTGTGCAATGTGTAACAACAAGAATTATCAAGGTCATCTGGAACTTACATCGAATTTGCTACTCCTAGGGTCAATAGTTTTCCGTATAGAGCAGGTTAAATAGATACAGATTAATAGTGATACCTCGTACATTCAAATACAAAAAGCAGCTTCCACGTGTATATCAAATCGTTTGCGAAATTATGAACAGGGTACACGTTGGACTTTGTACAGGTAACTCTGAAGTTATTATAACATCCACGTAAACTAGAGAACTAATAAATAATTAGATAACCTGAATCCTTATGCTTCAGATGGTCGAAAAGCGAATTATCTGAACTGAGTTATTCAGGTGCATGGGAAACAATGTAGGTAATTTTGCTAAATCAGTTGCTAAGATGGAACAATACCTGTGCGTTATCCCTCCTCCTTTAACGTGTAAGACCACTTCAAACGTGAACGCGTGCGCAAACACACATACACACAGAGCCAGTTCTCTGCGCCAATCAATTTCCAATTACTAGTCGCAGGAGTGGCTGATTCCATTCCCATCGGCTAGGCGGGAGTGAATTTCTAATGGAAATCAACGTCTAATCATTGCTTCGTTCTTCTCTTGCTCTGTCTATAGTACTTGGAGTCCCAACATCGTCGTCCTCACATTCTAGCCTTGTATTCTTCAGATCAAGATCACTCTCTCGTGAAAAAATAATCACAACTTGCAGATTCTGTTTTGGACATTTTCGCAAAAATACAGCATCACTAATATCGAAAACATGTTTTTGGATATGAATTCGATTGTCTTCCATCTGTGTAATGTGATTTATCCTGAACAATTGGACAGATTTAATTCATATAACTTATAGTATCTACGGGTGCTATGCATAGACATTTCGCTAACCCGCGCTACGAGCGTGCTAAACTAGCCCCGGCTATCGACTGATTACTTGTACAGGATTCATATCATATCATATCATATCATATCATATCATATCATATCATATCATATATCATATCATATCATATCATATATCATATCATATATCATATCATATCATATATCATATCATATCATATCATATCATATCATATCATATCATATCATATCATATCATATCATATCATATCGCTAACACTGGTTTATGAATACGAAAAACATTAGTTCGCTGATCATCCACCGGAAGCCCGCGCTAAGAATTTCTATGAATATGGCCGAGTCTATTTAACCGGGAAAGATGCACATAAAACATAATGGTTTTAGTAAAGAATTAACAGGCACCTGAAATCAAAGACACAAAAATAGCCATGAAGTCGAAATCTATCCTAACAATTCTTTTAAATTTTGATTCTTGCATAATATGGAAGATAAATGAAATGATTAATCCAGTCTCCAGAGCTCTGTGTCTCGGATAAATTTATTATCATATGCAGAATTACTTATAAATCTCGTAATGAATTATTATAAGGACCAACGATGAAAGAGATAAAAGATGAGAGAATTCCAAATAATCAAAATAAATTCCAGTTTGGATATCAAAGGATTAGAAAGAAAATGTAAGTTTATTTGAAGGTTTTAAAACAAAACACTGATATACCGGTACTTTTAATTTTTTTTTTGAATGACGCTTTTCGTAAATGTAAGAATATTACAGCCTAAATGAACAAAATATACAGAGTGTTTCTTCTTCATCTATACGGTCATACATGTAGGCCTATTGCAGAAAAAGGAAGGAAAAAAGTGCAAAAAAAATTAATTCATAAGGGAGGAAAAAGAAAGGAACAGGATGAAAAGGAGAGACAGAATAAAGACAGAAAAATAAATGAAGATCAAGGGAAGAAAAAAGAAAGGAAAAAAGAAGTGCAGAAAATGAAATGATAAAAGAGGGACAAGGAAGGAAAAAGAAAGGGACAAAGAGAAAGAAATGTAGAATAGAATTATGAAAAAGAAGAAGAAAGAAAGGAATAGGAAGGGAGAAAAAAGGGAGAAACAGAAAGAAGTGTTGAAAAAGAAATGACGAATAAGAGAGGAAAATGAGAAAGAAATAGGCCTATAGGAAAAAATAAAGAAAACAGGAGAAGAAAAAGAGGGAAATGGAGAAAAATAACGGAAGAAATAGAACCGAAAAAGAGAAAAGTAGAGAAAAACAAATGAAGGAAGAAAGGGGAAAAATATAATGAAGAAAAAGAGAATAATAAATAAAGAGTATGTAGGGAACAAGGTGATGGGACAAATAAATTAAGAATGCGAGAGAGAAAGAAAGGGAGAGAGGAAAAAGGAGTAGAAAAAAAAGTAGGAGGAAGCAAAAGAAAGGTTAGGCCTATGAAAGAGATACAAGACGAGCAAAGGACAAAGAAAGAAAGAAGAAAGGAAACACAAGTCCATCGCGTCGGTTGTGTGATGTAAATGACTGCCTCAGATTCCACGCACTGTAAGCAGCCGAGTTCTCGCTGTTTCGGCGTTGACTTAATGTCGCTGTTGGAATTATTGGTTAGAGACGTATCATTGATCAGTGCCAGCATACCCTACAAGCAAATACCAATTCCGCACGCGGTTTTTTAATCAGAAAAAAGTCACGGTGGTGCCTTTGGTATTATTGGAATTTGTACAATGCGCCTCGGGTTACCATGTAAACGCGGTTAACCATAATTCTGATGCGAGGTATTCCGTTGCTAATGGATTTGCGATAAGCATATCAACAAGACATGATGGCAAGGGAATTTGCCTCCAAAAATGTGGGTTAATGACGAATGCGCGGCTGCCTGGGTTTACATGTTGTGCAGATATCTCGGACAGGCGACAACGTGCTGCTGCAGCTGCGGGAGAGTTTATGCCCCGTACAATCCTAATTGAAAAACTCATGTCGATGTTTCGTTGCTAATTGGAAATACGATCTTAGAGACAAACGCTTTCTCTAAAACTATAGAAAATGACATCACAAAATCTACATTAAAATTGCGGTGCCGCCGCCACCGCCAATAATAATAATAATAATAATAATAATAATAATAATAATAATAATAATAATAATAATAATAATAATAATAATAATAATAACTTGAAACATAATGAAATTATGAAACTCTAGCATGATTATACCCTTTACTTTTTAACTTCACTTTAGAATATGCCATTAGGAAAGTTCAGGATAACAGGCAGGGTTTGGAATTGAACGGGTTACATCAGCTTCTTGTCTATGCGGATGACGCGAATATGTTAGGATAAAATCCACAAACGGTTAGGGAAAACACGGAAATTTTACTTGAAGCAAGTAAAGCGATCGGTTTGGAAGTAAATCCCGAAAAGAGAAAGTATATGATTATGTCTCGTGACCAGAATTTGTAGGAAATGGAAATATAAAAATTGGAGATTTATCCTCCGAAGGGGTGGAAAAATTCAAATATCTTGGAGCAACAGTAACAAATATAAATGACACTCGGGAGGAACTTAAACGCAGAATAAATATGGGAAATGCGTGTTATTATTCGGTTGAGAAGCTTTTATCATGTAGTCTGCTGTCAAAAAACCTCAAAGTTAGAATTTATAAAACAGTTATATTACCGGTTGTTCTGTATGGTTGTGAAACTTGGACTCTCACTTTGAGAGAGGAACATAGGTTAAGGGTGTTTGAGAATAAGGTGCTTAGGAAAATATTTGGGGCTAAGAGGGATGAAGTTACAGGAGAATGGAGAAAGTTACACAACGCAGAACTGCACGCATTGTATTCATCTGACATAATTAGGAACATTAAATCCAGACGTTTGCGATGGGCAGGGCATGTAGCACGTATGGGCGAATCCAGAAATGCATATAGAGTGTTAGCTGGGAGACCGGAGGGAAAAAGACCTTTGGGGAGGCCGAGACGTAGATGGGAGGATAATATTAAAATGTATTTTAGGGAGGTGGGATATGATGCTAGAGACTGGATTAATCTTGCACAGGATAGGGACCAATGGCGGGCTTATGTGAGAGCGGCAATGAACCTTCGGGTTCCTTAAAAGCTATTTGTAAGTAAGTAAGTAAGTAAGGATGATTATACAAAAGGTTGGATAAAAAGTAATGACAACAGTTCGATAATTCTGACATGGCTTTATTCACAGGAGTACAACATTTACGTACCTTCAATATTGTCGCCCCCCTTATTTATCACCTTTTGCCAAATGTTTGGAAGGCGTCGTACACCATCAGCGCGTCCATGTTCGTTGATGTTCCGTATTGACTGCTCTATAGCACAGATAAGTTCATCTCTGGTATTGCACCGGGTCCCTCACAGTGGTTCTTCCACTTCGGCAAAGAGATAGTAATCGCATGGACTCAAATCGGGTGAGTAGGGTGGATGTTCCAGAATTTCCATTGCCAGCGGTGCAATAGATCCTTGACAGCAGCAGCGGTATGACTCCTTGCATTGTCATGAAGAATGATGGGGTTCTGTACCACCAAGTATCGTCGTTTTCTCCTGAGCGCTAGACGAAGGTGGTGTCGCTTCACGCAGTACCAGAAAACATCCTTGTGCACTACGACCTCGTGCCACATCAATTTTATTGCTCTAGTTTTGTAAACATGATCTTAGGGCACTCGCACTATCCCTATGAAAGTCAACGTTCTACATACTGTAGTAGATTGACAGAGTACTGTCGCCCCTGGCTGCACTAACTCATCTAACAGTCCTTGTTCATGTCCTCACAGCTGGCAGCTCTCGAACGCACCATCGTCATGTCACAGCAGTGTTGCTATAATTTTTTATCCAACCCTTGTAATTATAAATTCAATTCGACCGTGTCCCTAAGAAATCGCTTAGCCCAGTGGTTCCGAAACTTTTTCGACTCGCGAATCCTTTTCACAAATATTTGAACTAAGCGAACCCCTTATTGATAAAAATAATATTTACAACCTTAAATTAACGTGAGTTGCCTACCTTAATATTCCTCCAAAAATGACGCAACACGCTTAAAATATTGAAACTACATACATTCAAATAAATTGTGCATTCATTGTTTCTTGTTCACGTTAACACTTGCTTAAAACTTAAAACTTTCTTAGTTGAAACGTTAAAAGTGTTATAATTTTAAGGAGGTTATGTATCTTATGACAGACGGGTCCCGTTTTGACATCGGTGTGGTGTCATCTTCAGTGTCTTTCGAACTACTGCTGCTCCAGCTGATCTTGATTTCTGGCGTTTGTGTTCATCAGCTGTAGAGATGGAGGTGTGTTGCTCTTATGGTGGGGGGTGGTTGTTTGTATGTCACGTATTGTGATATCGAATAATGTATGGGTATTGAATTGTAATTGTGTATTAATGTATATCGTCGTTGTATCTGCAATAACTCCTATGTGACATATTTATCGATTTTCAAATTTTTACTCTATTAAATAACTTAAATAGTGATACAGCAAATAATAAAATCTCCTATATGTAATTATATTTCTTTCTTTCGAAAAGTCGGCCTGGTTGGCGAGTTGGTATAGCGCTGGCCTTCTATGCCCAAGGTTGCGGGTTCGATCCCGGGCCAGGTCGATGGCATTTAAGTGTGCTTAAATGCGACAGGCTCATGTCAGTAGATTTACTGGCATGTAAAAGAACTCCTGCGGGACAAAATTCCGGCACATCCGGCGACGCTGATATAATCTCCGCAGTTGCGAGCGTCGTTAAATAAAACATAACATTTTAACATTTTCTTTCGAAAATGTAAGAATTCACAATCTCCTATGCACCACTGTCATAGAATGAATAAATGAGGTTTTTCCTCCTACTTAAAAATATTAATTTTGCACATAGAAGTTATTGCAGGACAACGACGATATGCTGTGAGTGTATTATTGTGTGCTTGTATATTTCGTATTGTTCTAATATGCTTAAATGTGGACTTTTTGGTGTGATGTGTATAATATCTTTGGTGTTTTATAACAATTATTGGACTTTATTTCTAATTCGATAATGATTACGTCATTCCGGCGAAAAATTTTGCGTAACTGTTTACATCTGATTGTATAGACGTCTTTAAAACTAAAAATTAGCTACGAGAATGTCTGTTTCATTACTTTTGCATATTTTCTGCAGTTTTACTATGTATTTACTTTTTCTGATAAGTAGGTATTATTGTTATTAACGCACGAAACTTGTTCAGAATGAAGTGAATTACGTAAGATTACGCCGCTTGAGGGTTAGTCACCTCGTGTAAATTAAACACTCCGGCGAATGAACGATGCTCGCACATAATTTTGAAGCAAACCTGTTGGGGATACGAGCGGACGCTCGATGGCAGGATAGCATTAAGACGGATCTTAGGGAGATTAATGGTAATGATATGTACCAGATCGAAGTGTTGAACCTTGGGGTGAGTTGTTATAACGAAGGCTAAATAAAGAAGAATCATACTATGTTACTAGTTCGCTTAAACGAATTAAGTATGCAGGAAATTTGAAAACCCGATGCCTGCGGGTGAAAAATTCCTGCGATGGCTATACGACGGGGAGTACAAAGATGTCCGGCATGGGTCTGAATTTGTGTGCAGGTCTCAATCCTTGAGACGAGAATGACGGAGTTTTGTTCAAGAAGACATCCGAAAAAATGAGCTTTGCCTAATTTGTCAGACAGTAAGAGCTTCGTAAGAACACAGATCGATCGAAAACCAACTTCTGAGTTCAGACCTGGCTTGTAAGCTCGAAACAGGAACTGATTCTGATTATATTTTTTTAACAACTTTCCACTTTTGCATTAAAAATCTCGCACATTTTATTAAAAGCGGAGAAAAATAAAAGTTAAAAATCAATAAATCTGTTACATAGTATATAGGGTGTTTCCGAGGTGGTGTAACAAACTTTCAGGGATGGTGGCGAAGGGCACATGTATCAATTTGGTCCGGAAATGACTGAGTCGAAAGTTATAAGCAAAAATTGTTGTGTGGAAATGGAATTGTAATTTGGCACCACGTGCCCTCTTTCCTTAACTTTTGGAACATCCGTGGAAAAATGGTATGGGCTGGATGTCTCCTAAGTGTACTCCTCCATTTCACTAGGACTAATCGACTGGACACTGCAACTTGTACATATACACTGCTGTCTACAGACATGCATATCAGGACCGACCATATCCGTTACACATTACGCTATTTTCATTGCTTTAGTGTAGTTTCCTGTCCCCATCCCTCAGACAGAGCACTGAATGGAATACTGTAAGTAGACAACGTAAACAACGTCAGATGAATACAGTATGTGTAAGATGTACAGATAATAAGGTGTACAGAGGAATAAAATTATTTCATTTCCACAGAATTATTTTTGTTTGTAACTTTCGACTCGGTCATTTCCGGACCAATGTCCCTGATCTCAAATTGATACATGTGCCCTTCGTCATCATCCTTGAAAGTTTGTAACATCACCTCGGAAACACCATGTATAGTATAGACTTTAAACAAAAATATAAAGAGACAAAAATATCGATAAAAGTCTACATCTACATGATAAAGAAAATTTTGCAGACACCCATTCCGTCATGTAAATCTTCAACGAAAAAAAAAAAAAAAAAACTTTTCTCTATACATAAATTTCATAGATTTAAATGTTTTACTAGCGTTCTTTCTTCCACGAGTAAAGTAATCTAGCGATGCTGTCTGGACGAATTGGTGAAGAATTTTGGGTAGTAGCAACAGTCTGAGGTTCAATTCCTCTTTTTTCTAACTTAACTTTTAAGGTATTATTACTGATATTATGTGTTACCATTATTAAACTAACAGTAATGCAATACATTTTTGGTTTAGGGTGTTCTTTAATTTTATGTAATATCTAACAAAATTAAATAAAAAACCTGGAATATTTTGTAAAATGCGGGTCAAGATAAAAGTTAACAAACAATGAATTTACATAAAATTTACTCTGTCACACGTTAAAAGTGTTAAAATACAACGAACATATTAAAGCTATAACCAAACCTTACATTACATCAAATTATGCAGATCACATTATCGACAATAATCATGACTACAATAATATAGAAACAGATATCGAAATTTTACACATCACACCAAAAAGTTCACAGTTAAACATCCTAGAACAATACGAAATATATAAGAATACAATAGCACACCCACAATATATACTTAATACGCAACTACAGTTCAATACGCACACATTGTTTGACGTCATAGTACGTCATAGCATACAGACAACCAACCCCCACCATAGGAGCAACACACCCCCACCCCTATCATCGACAACTGCACATCGCAGAGCCAAAATCAGCAGTGGTTCAAGAGACACTGAAGACGACGACAAATAGCGTCGAAACGGGCCGTCTGTCGAAGGTAAACACCTTTTTAACAATTTTAACACTTTTAACGTGTGACAGAGTAAATTTTATGTTTTTAACAAAGTGTTAACGAGAACTTTAATCAATGAACAATGAATTGTTACACATTACATATTGCACTCAAAATATAAACAAACAAAAACATCAAACTGTGCTCAATTGCCTGGAGTAGTCAGACATAACGAGCACAACATAGTAGGCGACCCCTCTGGTCATACCTACTGTAGACCTGTCTGTCCTGACGATGGAATCTGTCTGTAGTTCCGAAACTTTGGAAATGTTCTAGGATACAGTGGAATACTCAGAAGCATATTTCTGATTGTTACTGTTACTTTATGTTAGGGTCTACCATTATTTGAGCCGTTCAGAACAAAAGTGGTGCAAGTCAAAATTGAGTAATGAGGTTTAAAGTAAAAATTCTGTAAAATACAGCGCAAAGTAGCAATTAATATGGCCTTATTGCTATCCACTGACTACTAATAATTTAAATAAATAGAATTGCTACTTTGCGCTGTATTTTACAGAATGTTTACTTTAACCCTCACTACCCATTTTTTACTTACACCGCTCTCTGAACGGCTCATTTAACACTGGGAATTGAAATATGTTTTGGGCTCAAAGTGTTCTTTAATTTTATGTGAAACGTAATAAATAGAAAATACAAACAAGAAAAAGAAATGACTGAAAATTTGGATTATAAATGAATGAATGAATAAAATTATATCTAGACGTTTGAGATGGGCGGGGCATGTAGCACGTATGGGCGAATCCAGAAATGCATATAGTGTTAGTTGAAAGGCCGGAGGAAAAATACCTTTGGGGAGGTCGAGACGTAGATGGGAAGATAATATAAAAATGGATTTGAGAGAGGAGGGATATGATGGTAGAGACTAGATTAATCTTGCTCAGGATAAAGGCTTATGTGAGGACGGCAATGAACCTCCGGGTTCCTTAAATGCCATTTGTAAGTAAGTAACTAAGTAATTAATAATTATATCGAACTTTAAAAATAAAACAACAAATGTCTCAGGACTCAGGAGGCAATACATCTCGTAAAATACGAAAACGTCCCTTGTTTTCGCTGATTTGACTCGTTGTCCCGAAAGAGTTCTGGACATGATTTTATCCCTATTTAAAAATTTGTGACTGAAAAACATAATTGGGAGCATCAACTGCTATTTTATTGTAAATATCAGAGCCCATCACTGTTGGTGACATTGGAATTCGTTACATTGGCAACATTGGAGGTGACACAGAATATATACAATTTTTCTTAAAACAGTTCATACTATGAAGCGAATTGCTACTAGATCAAACATTGTTGAATCCTATTTTCTAAGGAGTAGATTTTCAATTCATTTTGTTCAATTTATTCTTTAAGACTTAAGTACTTTATTTCCAATAATAGACTAGCAATTAATTTGATTTAATTGTAATATTCTAATTTGTTAAAAGAAAACTTGGATAAGCGCGATGGGAAAATACACCAAAGCTCAATTTTCAAGATCAGTGCTGAGTATCCCGTATTTTTTTTTTCTGATGTTTCTACGAATCCTATGTCATTGCCCACATAAGGAATCGAACCAAGGTCCGACTGAATGGCAAACTCATAAGCTATTCGTAGAGTCACGGCAACGGACATACCTGTAGAGTTATTTTACATCCCGTTAACACACAATAGGATTCACCACATTTACTTCACTTCCGAAGAATGTTCATCATCTCTTAAAAGATTAGTTCGAAACCGCGAACCTGCGATGTAATACTAAGAATGGAAGAAACTACAATAAATAATTATATTTAACCTGGACATTTTCGTGAAAAAGTCATGTAGGAAATGTAACGATAAATTGGTTCGTGAAATCGAACAGCTGCTCAACAAGAAGCCATTCTCCTTTAAATTATCTGAAATTGTCTTTATACGGCCACCGAGCGCCAGCTGTCAATTAGTAAAACAAATCGGAAGCATTAACATCACAATTAAGTGTAATCAGCTGTATAGCGCTTATCTCAAGCTTGTCAACTAAAGCTTCCCTCTGACCATCATGTTACTTGTAAGATTATAACAAGGAACAAACTGATATGCATTTGAGAGGCATGTAAAACGAAGTGTTTCTGTGAAAATGCCGAACTGAATTAAAGACTCGAAAGAATGAGAAATTAACTGTTTTGAGAAGAAGTCAGATGAATATGTTGACAGAGACGAAGAGACTTCAATATTATGCAAATACAGTGAAGCCACTCTAACCTGGACATGTATAGTTCAATAAAAAAATTGTCCAACCTAATGAAGTGTCCAAGGTAGAGGGAAGTAGAATAGTACATTATGCAACGAGCCTATAATGATAGTAATAAGAGCGTCTTAATTACCATTATAGGCAAGTTTCATACGACTTTTTATGCTCGACCATATTTCTAACATGAAATTATTCAGAAGTATTAATTTTATTCGCATCTCGCTGAAGAGCAAAAGTGACCTTGTGCAAGCTCGTAAATTGTGAGATGTGCGCAGACGCGAAAGTATTGATTTTTTTCGAGGAACAATAATGTCATTGACCTTGATATAATTTAGAGAATAACATGAACTAATTTTGATATAACCTGGAAATTGATTTAGAATTGAAAAACGAGATAAATTGAATTTACTTGAATATTATTTACAATTAACGCTAATTATTATAGTAACAGAACATAACCTTCTGCGACAGTATTGGATTTCCAGCTCCGTGACGTTTCCCTCGGTGTCTTTCGATTGCATATCCGAGAATAATCGAAAACCTGAACTTTAATGAATAGGTGTACTTTAATGACATGCATTAAAGGACTGCTACCAGGCGTATAATTACTACATTTCGGCATGGTCGAGCATAAATTCTTTTAGCATGCAATAGAAAGGGAATTACTGTACATAATGTTAAGGGGTTAGGTACAACTTACAGCAATTAAATTTTTGGATATATTCTACATTTTTTTCCTCCATTACTGTATTCTGTACAATAATGAAAATTGGTATATGTAAAACACTATCCTTCTGATATATGAAAAAAATATTTTTACGATTTAAAAAAAAAAAACATTTTTTTTCCAAAATTAAAAATGATGGCAGTTTACTGTGCAATGATGAAGCGTTTCCCTCATAACTCATAAACTTGTTAACTTTTTCACGTTCTCTCTCTTTTATTTCATTGATGAAACTCATATTTACAATATCATGCTTTTTCAACTACATTCCGTAATAAATATAATAAATTCATTATTGTACAAGATACAGTAATGGAGAATAAAAAAGTTGAATATTTCCAAAATTTTACTGCTGTGAGCTGTACCTAACCCCTTAAGGAACTACAGTATTCAAACATTTTGTCATTCAGTTCGTCATTAACAGTTTTGCTAACTCTTTATCTTTCCCTACTGCAATTTTGTTCCCATGCATTTAATATTGAGGTCCTGTTGTTGCTAATCTTTGAAACTGTTGATTAGAAAACCCAAACTCTTCTGCAATTTTCCTAAAACTAACAATACAAACGATCAATAACTTCTTTCTTCTTTTCAAGGGTTAATTCCACCAACTTACGCTTACTCATATTGAGGCACTATACTTCTTCTTCTTCTTTCCCTTAGTTTAACCTCTCCCTTTTAGGTTCATTTACACGACCCACGCCACCCGGCTCTTACAAGACCGCGACCTGTCGGAAGAGGAATTAATCTATGGATCACATACATACTTTTTTGACCACACAAGGACATGGAGGGCCTCCCCGCATGAGGGATCAGCTCAATGCCAGGGCCACCTCCGATACAACACAAACATTTAAGACATTACACAGCATTCACTCACACATATGAAAGGATTAAGGGAAGGATCGCCGTCCATGGCCGGACTTTCAAGAGGTATAATCCCGGCATTTGCCTGGAAATAACTGAGGAAACCATGAAAAACCTCAGGATTGCCAGTGTCTAGGATCGAACCCCGGACCTCCCGAATGCAAGGCCAGCCCTCTACCACGCCGCTAGCCCGCTCGGTGAGGCACTACACAAACTGACTCCCTCAGGTAAACACCTCAACAGAGACTGATTTCTACACTGCAGGCCTACCGAAATAATTTCGCATCATTAAGTTTACTGTTGTGAAAAATAATGTCCCTTCACTCCATACACAAATTTAGCCACAGTACAGTTACAAAAAGGACAAAGTGAATAATTCCAGGAAAGTAGATAGAACAGAATTGATTAAAATTTAAAAGACGATCAAGTCCATTTAGAACTATAGAAAAAATTGCTCCTGTATAGGCTGAAGTATTTTACTGAACAAAAGTCCAAATTTTGAAGCCTTCCTTTTAATGCTTCTATAAATTTTACATCCTCGTTCCATGCATATTACTTTTGGTTCTATCAACTTTATTCACTTCGCGAGAATGTTTCTTTATGAGTAAATAACTCCTCTTTCAAGAATATAATTGGAAGTCAACTTACTGGAATCCTCTCTTCGCCAGGATCCAGCGCATGGGTCCAGAGATCTCAGTGACGTACACGCTGTTGAAGAGAGGTGCCATCACTTCGGTAGTTTTACCGTCACCTGCTCCCAGATCCAAGAGAGTGTCTCCACGCCAGTCCTCCTCCACAGCCAACAACCGCCGGAACTGTTCCAGCGAGAACACGAACATGGAACCGCGGCCCAGCAACCTGTGGACAAAAAGATAGAACAGAACAGTTAGCATCATTTTAAGAAGAATGAATTAGTTATGCTCTGTCTTTTTACGCTCGTATTTTTCTGCACGATTTATATAAGAAATCAGCGACTTCAAAAGAGGTTTTTGATTGGAAATCTTCCACTGCTGACAAAGAAATTAAAACAAAAAGTCACAACGTTTCGAAGGTTCAATTTACTTTGTCTTGAGGTGAAGAAACTGAATGAGAGAAAAGGTGTTCGACTCTTTGGGGTCATTGCGAATGGCTAAATCCAACTGTTAGCAGATCTTGATTGAATTGACTATATTTAAACGCCCCAACGAATAGGACATATTTCTCTCTCTCTCAGAGTTTGTTTTCTTCTGTATATTTTATTTTTTTTATTTTAGTAGGTTATTTTACGACGCTGAATCAACATCTAAGGTTATTTAGCGTCTGAATGAGATGAAGGTGATAATGCCGGTGAAATGAGTCCGGGGTCCAACACCGAAAGTTATCCAGCATTTGCTCATATTGGGTTGAGGGAAAACCCCGGAAAAAACCTCAACCAGATAACTTGTCCCGACCGGGAATCGAACCCGGGCCACCTGGTTTCGCGGCCAGACGCGCTAACCGTTACTCCACAGGTGTGGACTTCTTCTGTAGACGAAAGCAGTCCCATCCTTATATGGGACATGGTTATATATGTCTCAATGTATTCAACCTCTTATATTGGTACTATTTCAGTGAGAAGTTTCTTGGTGGTACAGTAAGCCTAAATACCATGGTAAATATCTAGTGTGACTTCCTCCGGGAAGAAAGTAAAACTGTTGGATCCGTGTCGTAGATTTATGGCACGTGGAAGAACCTTTTCTTGAAAGAGGGTTGTAGACAAAATTTGTTGGCAAATTTTCGCCTTTGCAGAATTTAGACGCTGAATAACTTTACAATTAAGAGCATCGCTTGATTGGAGCCAATCTCGGACAACGTAAAGTTATACAGGCCTTACACAAGTAGCCGTGACGTCACAACAGACGTGCTATGCCTCGTACTCTGGTAGGTTAATTCCTATATCAATACTATTTTTTTTACATAATATGACAAAAATGAAATAAAGGTTCCTTAGATAACGAAACTTTAAATAAACACTTTCAAAACTAATTTTAATACCATAAAATTTACACTTCATATACAACAAAAACTCTAATGAATGAATGATTTTTATGTTGTCAGTGGGAGAATCATATTGTCGTAAAAATTATTTTGCGTTTATTTGAATACACAGTGCTCTTATTAATTATTTTTTAATAATTATTTTCCAAAATGGGTGGTCCACCAAACTGTTTTCCAGAATATGGCAGACCTTTCTAGCAACAATCATTAACTCCACACCACATGTAGCCTAATGCATGTCATATAAATCAATGCTGTGGGTGTGTGTCGTTATTGGGGCCCCACGTTGGGCGCCATTTGGGGGTGGAATCGTTGTTGTGGTCCCACGTTGGACGCCATTTGTGGGTGAAGTGGTCGTTATTGTGACCACACGTTGGGCGCCATTTGAGGGTGGGTGCGTCTCGGTGTTGCGTGAGATTCACTCAGGGTAGCCGAGGTACAGTTGTGGTATAGGATGATGTCGGGAATAATACCAAGCCGGCTACTTATATAAAAGGCAGTGTAAACTCCAAAACTATAAGTTTATTGTCGTATTCACTTAGTAAACCCTAGAGTATGTATTTCCGGCTGACTTATAATTCAATCGTTGGTCGCACCTCTGTATCGACTCTATGGCAACTCTGAATAAGCTCTATCCGATACTATAAATTCAATACTCTGCCCAGTACACTACGGTCGAAGCTCCTAAACATTGGCGAGTAGTCTCGCCGATGACAAAGTTCAATCTATCGAGTCTTCGCCTGAAGAAAGACTATTAAGTTGGGCCGCCGACACAAAAAAAAGATGTCGCGCCGTCTACACGAAGAAAAGTAGTTATCCTGTCGACACGAAACGAAGTAGTTATTCTGCCCTGTATGTAGGGCCGCCGACACGATGAGATCTTGTTTTTCTGATCATCTCCGCTCCCCGTCACCCTTATTTATAAAAACCTATCCTACGCTAAAACTAACTATTCTATTGGTTAAAAACTACGTCACTAACTGGCCTAAAATCTATTCCCTATTGGTCCAAAGTGACCTCATAAGCTGGACCAAGATCTCTTCTTATTGGGCGCGAAATATGTCATCTCTAAATTTAAACTTTGGATTTCCCATAACATCTAATTAGTTTGTAGATCTCACAAGAATACCCGTTCTTTGGAAAACCCAAGCTTGGCAGTATCTTTCCCACGGGTCTAGTCCGACTCCGGCTTTTATGCTTCATCGAGTCTATACGAAACCCCGCTCAAGGTGGCCCTAAATCTGTCCGATGCTGACAAGTGACGAAACACCTGTGTGAGGAAGCTAATTCTAACGAAGTCGCCAGAACATCCCCGCGAATACATGTAATAAAAATATGGAGATATCACTTCGCTAATAAATCGGTCTCTCCCTCTCCTAATTACTGCTTCAAATGCCCATCTACATAACCATTGGAAATTCCCGAAAGAGTTTCCAATGTTATGAGATGTCCCCGCTTTCTGCCTATAACTAGCCTCATAGTTCCCCCACGCGATCAGCCGGTAACACATTATTTACAATACAGTGAGATTACAATGTCACTACAAACAATTACAATAAATATTACATATATCTTCACAAGCCTTTCTATGTACACAACTCTCACACAATAAGCACAACAATGTACAAATTATATCCACATTTACATATGTACAATACCATTCATTCACATATTTACAATTGTTTATTCATTGATCAGTTACACACTCTGCGTGCTTGGTTGTACCAGCCGCCCTGTACAGGTGCACCTAGCTGTACGCGTGAGACTAACCATCCTACTCTTTCTCATTCCTGCCTCCTAGCCTCTCCTGTTTGAAAGGCCGCAAGAGTTGCTTGTGGTACCTTCCAACAGGTTTACTTTTTCCCCTTTCTACCAATTCGAAAGTATGGTCTCCATATCTACTTTTAATTTCGTAGGGCCCTTTGTACAGTAGCTCCATGCGTGAGTAACGTCCTCTGAGGGCGGAAGATAACTTCACGTCCCTTAGCAATACCAAATCGCCGGGTGAGGGCTCCCATTTGTGGCGATATCTTTTAACTTTACCGAGTCTATACTCAGCCTTTTTCCTGATTCGGTCGAAAGCTAGTTTACACAGAAGTTCATCACTAGGAGGCTCACCCTCCTGTATTGCCTGCGGCAAACTCTTTATCATGGGATCGGGATCGATCCCTAACATAAGTTTGATCGGAGCTATTCCGGTCGTTGGATTGATAGAGTGGTTCATGACTCTCTCAATCACCTCACATTGCCTAAACCAGTCCTTATGGTTTCGGTGACACAGAATACGGAGGTACAATGATATATCCCTAAGCGCTCTTTCGCAGGGAGTACCGCTGGGAAAGTATGCGGAGCAATTGTACAGCTTCACGCCCGCATCTTCCAGCCTTTTGCAAAACACTTTCGATTTATGTACCGACACATTGTCACTGAGCACCGCTGTTACCGGACCGTAAGTCGGTATGTAATCTCTAACCAGCTTGTCAGCACACAATTTACTAGAGATATTTCTTAAAGGGTAAATCTTTACAAATTTTGTGAATACATCGTACGTAACAAATATGTACCTGTGTCCGAAGGACGATGTGGGCATTGGACCGTGTTCGTCCACTGCTACAAGTTCATTCTTTTTACCCCTGATAATGACCTGTGGTACATTGTCATACCTTACATTTAGAGGTTTCGCCCTCTGGCAGACCTCGCAACGAGATATTACCCTTCTAACCTTCTTTGACAGTTGCTTAATATAAAATGATTCTGACATAGTTAAAATGATCCTATCACTCCCAGAGTGACACATAGATAGGTGAAAGTTGTTTATAAGTTCATTCTCCATACTCGCAGGTATGTATATCTTCCACTTCTGGATATCCCTACCATGCAATTTATACAAGATACCAGAGCGCAATCCATACACTTCGTCTTTCACCTGTGAGATTTCTCTAGCTTTGTCCATTAAGGCCCTTATCGTGGAATCCTCCTGCTGCAAATCTGCAATTTTCCGAAATTTTCCCGTCAGAGCTCCATTCCTCGTGGAATCAATTTTCATCACGGCAATTTCATACGCGGGGGCGGTGATAGTTGCCGGTAGCCCCGATTTGGAATTCAAACGAGAGAGACAATCACCAAAGATATTGTCTGCCCCCGGAATATGTCTAATCGTCACATCATGAGCCAAAATTTCGTGCACATATCTAGATATTCTAGAGTTCGTCAATTTGCATCTACTCAGAAACGCTAGGCTTACATGGTCAGTAAATATGATTATCTGCCTATTAAAGATATACTGACGGAACTTCTGTAGTGCGAAGTACACAGCAGAAATCTCTAGTTCCGTGATTGATGCGTTGCTTTCGGTACGCGACAGTCCCCTAGAAGCTGTGGCAATCACATGTCGCTTATTATCTTCATCGGTCTGACATAGAATTGCTCCATATCCATATGAAGACGCATCAGTATAAATCTGAAAAGGTAGGCTGTCGTTAGGCCTTTCCAGCAGAATTGAGTCGGCGAAAAGCAGTTTCGTTCGATCGAATGCTTCCTGCTCTGCCGACCCCCACCTGAAGGGTGTATCCTTCTTCAACAATGCTCTGAGTGGGGCTACATGCTTAGCATAATTGACGAGAAACCGATTCTGGTATTGTAGGATACCTAGATATCTACGAACCTGTTTCCGGTTCCGCGGCGGCGGGATCCTCGCAATGCTCTGAATTCTCTCTTGGTCCGGTCTAATTCCGTCAGACGAAATTACGTAACCCAGGAAAACTGTCTCAACTTTAAAAAATGCTGTTTTCCCCAGCTTGACTGTCATACCAGCCTCTCTCAATTTAGTAAGTACAAAATCAATATCCCTAATATGCCTATCCACATTATTGCCATATATAAGAAAATCGTCAATGTACTGTGCCAGAAAACCTTTCGTCGAATCACCAAAAATTATGTCAAGTGCTCTTAGTAGCGCAGATCCAGAACTCGCGATGCCGAATGGGCATCGGGTATACTGATAAACTTTCCCGTTATGTAGGAACGCTGTGAATTTTCTCGAGTCCTCGTCAAGCGGAATCTGCCAATACGAACTGGTCAAGTCTAGACTAGTGAATATAGAACAGTCACTGATACGGCCTAACAAAGTGTCCACTGACTCCGTCCTGAAATTATCTTTAACTGAAAACGAGTTAACGTGTCGGGCATCGATCGTTACTCTTAAGCTTCCATTGGGCTTCCTAACCCAGCACAATGCATTTACGTAAGGCGAGTCCGATACTTCTATAACTCCGTCTTTTAACATATCATTTATGACTTCGTCTGCCTGATCCCGTAAAGATAGGGGGATGGGTCTACATTTATGCCGAAATTCCTCCATTCCTACCACCTTAATTTTGTGTGTATACACTCTACACAGACCCGGCGCGTCTGAAAAGACATTTAAATGGTTACCTACAACATCCATTAAGCGTTTTCTTTCACTCTCACTCAGGCCGTGTGCCTGGTTAACTTTATCTCTCACTATTTCGAAAGTATCTGTCTTCCTATTGTTAGACGCGACTACCTGCCTAAGATCGCCCGGCGAACTCTCATTACAATATCTGGCCCTACCGCTAATGAGATTACGTCCTATTTGTCTCGCCTGGACTAATTCGTCGATACACAACTCGCATTCTCCGCAGTCTACTTGACACACTCCCCTAGTTACCTCGTTACCTTCCCACGGATTAACCTCTATAATTACATTCTTACAAATTTTGAGGTGCTCTACAAAAAATAACTCTTCCTGTAATTCTATCTCTCCCGCGGTTCTCTCATCTAACTCCGATCTAGCGCTATCCCTACTGAATGGGACATGGCCTCCACTGCCGTTACCTGCCGTAACCCCTAGTCTGTTTTCCCTGAAATCTAATAGCGCGTGCCATTCATAGAAGCTTTCTACTCCAATAATGATGTCGGTAGTCAACCTTTGTATCACAAGAAAAATAGCATTTAATTTCACGTCTCCGCACTCTAACTCGAACCATACTTGATATTTTACCTTTTCCTTTTTCTTGCTTAGGGCGCCTGCACAGTACAGTGAACATATCGGTAACGTTTGCAGTTTTATTCCTGAATCCCTAACCTTTTGAAAAAATTCCAAGCTGCATACATTATTTGTGGAGCCCGAGTCCAACAACACACAACACTTTGTCCCAAATATTTTAGCATCTATATAAGGCAATACATAAGTCCCATTATTTTCTAACTCTGGGTTAGTAATATCGCTCTGTCTCTTTACGCTTACCGCGTTGGTGGATTCTTTTGACAGTGGCTTACTGCACTTAGCTACAGAAATCTCCGAACCCTTGAGACTTCTGTCTAGCAGTTTCCCGAGTGCGACGCAGTCGGTTCCACTGCTACCTCGTCTCTATTTCTACAATTTATAGGCTCCCGGCCCATATTCATTCTGACCGGACTTTGCTGACGTCCGTTCATGTCTCTATTCCTGCTTTGTCCCACGTTACACTGTGTAGGTGGCCTATTGCACCCTTGTGAGGCCATTTCTTGTAGGACGCCTCGCCTATCTC
Source organism: Periplaneta americana (assembly GCF_040183065.1). Taxonomy (NCBI): domain Eukaryota; kingdom Metazoa; phylum Arthropoda; class Insecta; order Blattodea; family Blattidae; genus Periplaneta; species Periplaneta americana. Next base: position 40,694,221 of record NC_091130.1, read on the forward strand.
TCTCCTGCTCCTGTCTCCTCCAATCACCTCGATTTTGCGGTCCCCTGCTAAAATTAGGCTGCCAGAATCCCTGTCTGTAATTTCTGTTCCTAAGCCAGTGTGGTTGGGTTCTAAGCCTATTATTTCCATTTTCTTGTCTTCCCGTGTACCATCGTATGTGGTTAACCCTACGCACGGGACCAACACCTCCTCTATCGTTTCTCATCCTGTTATGACTACTCTGGTTGTTCCTAATATTATTGTAAGGGCCCCCAAAGGGCGGGTCAATCCTTCTTTCCCTGTTGGGACTATTCCCTCCGTTCTGACCATTATGGTATCGACTATATGCATTGTTGGGGCTCCTATCACAACCCCAGCTACTCTGATTTTGGGCTCCTTTCCTTGGGGATGAAAAGGCTGTACTTGCCCCCTTCCCCGCTTTCTGGTCGGTGGGGCTTGAACCCTTTCCTTTGCCCTGTTCATAATCTGCCTGTCCACTACATTCATAGTGCGTGGCGTCCGAACCATCCAGCGCCGTCAATAAATCTATTGTTTCCCCGAAGTCTCGGGGCCCTGCTACGATCAGATTATACCTTATGTTCTCGGGATACTGCGAAATCACAGTTTGGATCAGCTCTGAATCCGGTATTGGCGGATTGAGGCTTTTCCCTTTCTTAACAATTTCAAGAAAATAATCTATCATAGAGACGCCTCTTCCCGCGTCAAACCTGCTCTGATTAATTTCCTTCCTAATTCTTTGTTGTTGTCTTTGTCCCCAGTATCTCTCCGAAAATTTTTCTCTGAATTCCTCATAAGTGACATGATCCCCTAGGGCCACTAGCGCCCAGTTGAGTGGTCGGCTCTTTAGGCTCTTTCGTACGACAGTCATTTTTAAGTCATCCGGCACCCCTCTTACTCTAAAGTACGTTTCTAGCTCACTTATGTAGTTATGTGGGTTTGAAAATTCAACCTCATCAAAAATAGGGTAACCAATCTCATTCAAAATGTGAGTGGGGTACTGGGGACGGCCTAAATATGCCTTGTCGTTTACACTTATCAACTCACTACGCCCGTCATCACGTGAGGTCTGACATTCCTCACTGACACTATTGTTGACATGTCTTACATTTATGTTACTACCTGATGCCGGGCTCTCACTTGTGCCCTCTTGTCTAGAAACTGCACGGTCCGAGCTGCTATGTCCGCTTAAATTTGCGGGACTACCCCCATTTAGTACGTCGTTTATTGAGTTTAATTTACTTCTTAATTCTTCCAAACATTCGTTATCCGCCCTTTCTTTATTCTTTATGGCTCGCTTGAGACCGTCCACTTCCTGATCCATCTCACCTATTTTCTCTTCTACCGAATTCTGAATTTCTCGAACCTTCTCCACTATCGCTTCCTCGACAGCTGATTTTAGATCGCTATTCTCTCTCGTAGCGCTATCTCTAACCCTAACTTCTAAATCCTTCATACTTTCTGACATCCTATCCATAGCTATCTTCAATTGGTTCTCCATTCCGATCCCGTTCTCGGTTAATTTCCCCTCTAGCTTCTCTATTTTGTCCTCCATCTTGTTTCCTCTTTCCGCTAATTTTGCAATATGATCTCTAATCTCTCTCGAACTTTCCCCCAATCTATTTTCCATTTGTTTTATCTGCTCTCTACTTTCCCTCAGAATCTGCTCTCTACTTTCCCTTGAGTTATTCTCTAATTTAGTTTCCATTTGTTTTATTTGTTCTCTACTTTCTCTTGAGTTGTTGTCTAATTTAGTTTCCATTTGTTTTATTTGTTCTCTACTTTCTCTTGAATTATTGTCTAATTTATTTTCCATGAATTGTCTCATCTGCTCCCATAACTGTTCTAGCGTCATTTCCCCTCTGCCACTGTCTCTACTCTGTTGCTTTTCCACCGTTCGCTCTCCCTCTATTTCCTGTCCTGCGTTATTCTCGACCTCCTCCCTAATTTCCATAATTTCCTCGTCCTTCCTTTGCTCCATGGTTCCCTTGTTTCTATTTCCTCGTCTTTCTCGTATTTTCCTAACTACCTTACTCCTATGGCTACGTAGTATCATCTATATGCTATTCTGTCATCTATCCGACGTGAGCTTTCCCAATAATAGTCTAACTAGGCCTGTATTTGCACTCTGCTCACTTCCAACAAATTACGCAATACACTTGTTTCACTCTTTCCCCCAAAATATCACACACAAAAAAAAATACATATATATACCCAAAATATCACACCAGAATTTGAAACATATACACTTTATAATTATTCCCCCAAAATATCATATACATATATACACATATATTCATCTTCCCGCATACTTGCCACAGCCTCTCCGAGTCGCCTTCTCTGGTGGTCCCCGTGTTGTCTTCTCTAGTGTTGTCGTGATGTCGCGATGGCTTGGTTCTGTTCCCGCCTTCCAGCGTCGTTCCTCGGCTATGCAGGGCTGAACTGCTCCGTCCGGTCCTCCTCGTTGTTTGGTGCTGTGTTCGCACCCGGGGCCGGTCACTGGAACAGCTGTCTTCCTTCGAGCCCCACGTTGGAAAGCGCCATTTGTGGGTGTGTGTCGTTATTGGGGCCCCACGTTGGGCGCCATTTGGGGGTGGAATCGTTGTTGTGGTCCCACGTTGGACGCCATTTGTGGGTGAAGTGGTCGTTATTGTGACCACACGTTGGGCGCCATTTGAGGGTGGGTGCGTCTCGGTGTTGCGTGAGATTCACTCAGGGTAGCCGAGGTACAGTTGTGGTATAGGATGATGTCGGGAATAATACCAAGCCGGCTACTTATATAAAAGGCAGTGTAAACTCCAAAACTATAAGTTTATTGTCGTATTCACTTAGTAAACCCTAGAGTATGTATTTCCGGCTGACTTATAATTCAATCGTTGGTCGCACCTCTGTATCGACTCTATGGCAACTCTGAATAAGCTCTATCCGATACTATAAATTCAATACTCTGCCCAGTACACTACGGTCGAAGCTCCTAAACATTGGCGAGTAGTCTCGCCGATGACAAAGTTCAATCTATCGAGTCTTCGCCTGAAGAAAGACTATTAAGTTGGGCCGCCGACACAAAAAAAAGATGTCGCGCCGTCTACACGAAGAAAAGTAGTTATCCTGTCGACACGAAACGAAGTAGTTATTCTGCCCTGTATGTAGGGCCGCCGACACGATGAGATCTTGTTTTTCTGATCATCTCCGCTCCCCGTCACCCTTATTTATAAAAACCTATCCTACGCTAAAACTAACTATTCTATTGGTTAAAAACTACGTCACTAACTGGCCTAAAATCTATTCCCTATTGGTCCAAAGTGACCTCATAAGCTGGACCAAGATCTCTTCTTATTGGGCGCGAAATATGTCATCTCTAAATTTAAACTTTGGATTTCCCATAACATCTAATTAGTTTGTAGATCTCACAAGAATACCCGTTCTTTGGAAAACCCAAGCTTGGCAGTATCTTTCCCACGGGTCTAGTCCGACTCCGGCTTTTATGCTTCATCGAGTCTATACGAAACCCCGCTCAAGGTGGCCCTAAATCTGTCCGATGCTGACAAGTGACGAAACACCTGTGTGAGGAAGCTAATTCTAACGAAGTCGCCAGAACATCCCCGCGAATACATGTAATAAAAATATGGAGATATCACTTCGCTAATAAATCGGTCTCTCCCTCTCCTAATTACTGCTTCAATGCCCATTTCTTCGACTTTCATTTTCGAAAGGTTTATAAAATGCAGACAAAAAAACATTTTTTCTATTATGTTTTGTTGTGGTATTTGGGTTTTTTCTTCTAATCGTAAACATTTACTTATTACATTATTAAGTTTAGAATGTATTGTTTCAGTATTTTTTAAATATTATATATTTGAATAGTTTTAATTATGAATTGTTCTTTAGAAAAAATTTTTATTTACCGGGTTAAAAATTTGCAGAATGTACAGCAGGAGTCCACTTTCCTCGTCTTTCTTCATCACAAGGAAAAGCACATGTTGGAACGGATCCTTCCCTACTTGAACGGTAATAATAATTAGATGTACAACCTGGCACACTACACGTTCGTTACATTTTGTAAATTACAGCCTATACCACTAATAAAAATTAATACCGGTAACTGAATATATCATGTTATAAAAGTCAAAATGGTTCACATAACCTAAAAATGTTTGCCTTCGCAACAGAAAGCCACCACGACAATCCAACACCAGTACAAACGTTGTAACACAAAAATATAATGTTCTAGGAATGACTTATATTTTAAATCACTGAGAAAGCGTTTAATCTTTATTTGTAAATCACAATCAGATCATCACAACACAAACTTCCATGCTTCTAGTCCACCGTTGTGGCTGAGGTGTTAGCGAGTCTAACTTCACGGTCAGGACGAGTTACCTGGGTGAGGTTTTTTTCCCCTCACTCGTATGGATGAATATCAGGTAACTTTATTCGGAGATTGGATCCCCACTCATCTTCGCCACTTCCTTTCCTCCCCCATCATCCTTTCCTTCCCCATTATCCTTTCCTCATCATCCCGTTTCTAGTTTTTCAGATCACTCAACAGGCGGAATTCCGAAACTACTGGCTCTCTCGACCGGCCTCCGTGGAATGCCGTTAAGCGACGTTGGATGGCTTCTGCAACGAGCATCAGAGGCGGACTCACTCGGGGGAGGAGTTTCGCCTCGGACAGACAGGGGGGCATTGGGGGAAGTTGCCGAAGTAGGAATGGTATATGGATTTCTGTCGGCCATAGGGACCGGTCGTTAAGGGAGTCATGTGGTTAGGGTTGGTGCGCGTAGTGGATCTCTGGCACGCAACTCATTCCATATCGAGGGTTAGCGCAATAGATCTCAACAGGTCGCAGTGCTGGGCCATCCGTGCCTCCCTCAGTTAAATTCCATTCCATGCTCTATGTTTACCGAAAGCACATCTCTTATGACATCATACAAGTTGATATGTCAAAGAAATAAGGCTGGAACTTCACGACGGCCGCAAGCCAACAAATTTATCGTCGAGTGTGACAACATGAGAGACAGTATAATATAGACAAATCTAAAACATGTGACTCACTGTCTTTAATTTTTTTTTTCAAAGTATTGCGTGTAAAGTTTTAGCGTTCTAAACAGGGTTTGAACCAAAAACCATATAGCGGATTATATTATTAATTATACATAATAAATAATGGTAATTTTGTTGAGAACTAGTATCTTCGGAGCCTGCCAGGCTCAAAACTTTGTCAAAACAAGAGCACGATTCTCTTGAAAGCAAGAGTTGTGAGGGATCACCTTAGATGTTCAACATTATACGGCGCGGAGCACAAGATTATGCAAATGAAGAACACGTACAGACATTTCAGTGATTGAGGGTGTAATACGATTAAAAAGCAGCCATAAAGCCGACCGGGCCTTCACGCAGATCCGGGTATAAGCATCTGCATGCCTATTATGACATTCCATGCCATCCACAGGCGAGCTCCCCTTCCAAGCAGTGCACTGTATTTCTTAAATCCAATGCTTTAGAGAATGACAAACTTTTTAAATTTTATGGCGCGAGAATATTTATATCGACGCTTTATTATCCATCTATACTGTCTCATGGAAAGAAGTCTTGGTTTAGACGTTTTATGAGCCTCACGAGAAGCTGCTATAGACAGGACGGGAAAAAGACACTGCAGAACCTCATATTTGCCACTTTTAATTCAGGGAAAGCGACACATTGTTAGTTATTTATTAAGTGTACCGATAATTGTTGTGGAATATGATACGAGGGGTCTGGAAACAGAACGTACCAAATGTAATTTTTAAAACTCAAATGAAAACTTGTTTCGTAAAGGCGGAAACAAACAGTACTAAATAATACAGCTATGATTTTCAGTGTTGCCAATTCAGCGGTTTTCCCGCTAAATCTAGCTTTTTTGGATAACCGTTTCGCGGGTAAAATTATATTATCCCGCTTAGCGGGAATACTAGCGGATTTTTAATCTATAAAGTTTCTGAAATTAAATTCATATTAGCATTATAAGCGGCTTTCATAATTACATTTAATTCGATCAGTGTGTGTGTTTTGTGAAATAATGGATGTGTTAATGTAGTTATAATTCCATATTATATATGTTACCGTTAAAACCCGAAATCCGTCAAAACCAGTTTCAACCAGTAAAAACTAGTTCAAGCAAATAAAGACAGATAGAAAGTGAGTTTTCTTATGATCTAGAATCATTGTCAGGTTAGGTTTGGTTTGTTTAGGTTTTTGTTTGGTAAAAGCCTAAAAAAAATCTATGCAAACCAAACCTAACCTGTCACTGATTCTAGATATTACGAAAATTCGCTTTCTATCTATATTTTCAAACTAGTTTTTATTAGTTGAAATTTTTCGGATTTTGGGTTTTAAAGATAACATATAGTGCAATAAGAATTTAGGGGAGAGTCGGATAGTATCGGATATCGAGTAATATCGGACAGTGAGTTTCTTTCATCTATCACACGATGATAGTATCTGATTGACATGGTTACGTTCCTGTGATGTCGCATGGAGAAACGTAACCATGTCATTCAGGTACTATCATATAGTGGTAGATGAAAGAAACGCACTGTCCGATACTATCCGACTCTCCCCTAAATATCTTGTGTCTGTGATAAAAGTGTTCAAAATAGCGCCACATTGGGCATGATAAAAGTATGCAATATTCGTTACATTGGCGGGCGGATATTCTATTATTATTATTATTATTATTATTATTATTATTATTATTATTATTATTATTGAACAATAAGTATACAATAAAATGTAGACATATTTGTTAGAAAATCGCGGGTTTTCGAAAGTCATCTAGCGGAATTATACGAACAACTGTTGGCAACACTGATGATTTTCTTTCTTAACCATTTGCATGCAGTATTGATAGTGGAAAAAGTGACCTGGTTACAAAATGTACCATTGCATTGAAAATCTCTCCTAATGTAGAAACAAATCGCTCCATTTGCATTTCCATTATGCAACGTTTAAGTGTTACAAGTCTGAACAGGTTCCTCATCAGTTGGATTTATAATGTCAATATTTTGTTTAGTAGAATAATTTGCAAATCTGGCTTTCAGGTAAAGCTCCCTGTGAAGCAGACTTGAATAATTTCAAGGGAAAAATTATTCCGGGGCCGGGTATCGATCCCGGGACCCTTTGCTTAGCGCACGAATGCTCTACCGATTGAGCTACCCAGGAACTAGGTTTATCAGCGACGATTCTTCAAAATGTGAAATGAATGCTGTTGTGAAGGAGGACTAGGCTTTCCGGACCATGACATGGGTCAGGTGTAATTTTTTTTAAGTTCAAACAAAATTCCAAGTTCTTTTGACTGCTTGTCCTATGTAATCTATTAGGGAGACAAATTATTCGGAGTTTTTGTTCTTTATGCAATGTTTTATAGATGAAAATCAAACAAATTTGAGTTCCAAAGTACGTAATTTCAATGTTTTGACATCCAAACGTACCAAGTGCAAAAGTTAGAGTATTTTTGTACATAAATTATTTTCAAAAGTAACGACATTTCATTTATATCACTGAAATCTATTAACAATATAAAAAAAGCAAATTAAAAATATTTAAACACAAGTTGTAGAACTGCATTTTCCCGAAAAACACGATTTTGTACGTGATACGTGCTGTTTCTAGATCCCTCTTATGGGGTTACAAACCCGTCTAGAGATTTACCGTCTCCGACGTTTCGGAGCTACTTACGAGTTTCGTCAGAATCGTACTGTCAAAGAAGTGAAGATTCAACTAGTTTGTTAGGTTCGAATATATTTCATCCACAGGTAGGTGTTGTGAGGTGTATGAAGAGTAATATGGGATTATTAACATCGCTTGGAATTTACTGTCTCCGACGTTTCGGACCTACTTACGAGTTACATCGTCAGAATCATAGGCTTTTTGCTCAAGATCTGAATAATTGCTTAGTCTTTTGAATCCGGTTATAACAATCAACGGAAAACGGAACCTTACACATATCTAGTATTGTACCTCTGTATACAGCCACGGCTGTTCATACAATTGAAGTCACATTAACGTCTGAACATTGCATGCACTTCAAATATTATGTTATTTACGAGAAAATCGATATCGATGTTTATATACGTTAGATGATCAGGAAATAAATATAAATTCGCTGGGTCACTGGCTAAAGAGAAACTCCCTACTGAAGAATATACTGGAAGAAACGGTAAACGGAAGAAAAGTTCGGGGCAGAAGTAGATATCAGATAATAGACAACATTAAAGAAATATGGATCGTAAGCGGAGACTAACAAGAAGACAGAAAAGAGGGAAGATTGGAGAATGCTGAGTTTGCAGTGAAAGACTTGACCTTGAGCAGAAAACTTCCAGTGAAAATTAATACTGTAGATATTGCAGTTTTATTGCTAACAGTTAATAAATTTCCATATTACCTAAATGGCAAATAGCGGAAGGGCATTCATATCTTTTCCTTCTTTCCGAACAACTGTGTATTATTAACACTGACACAGCGCCTACTTTCAACTATGCTCGTTGTATGGAGTAAACATGTGGCTAATACGATGACCCCCCCCCCCAGCCGTCATAGTTGGCTTATAAAAGCGGATTTCGTTACCTGTCTAACTCCTATATTCCTCACAATACTGGATGGGTACCGGTCACATATATTAGTCAAAATTACATGACACAATTATTTTCCCTCTGAGGACTGAAACCAACGCTCATACCGTATTCTATAGATAGTCGAAGGTACGATGGCGTAGACCACGCGAATACAGTGTGGAACACTTTCTCTTTATACTTATTACAATAGTAATAGAAATAGCAGGCCTATAACAGTAATTGCAATAATAGTACTTTTTAATTGGTTATTTTGCGAAGTTTTATCAACTGCCATGATTATCTAGCTTTTGAGTGAGATGAAGGTGATACAAAGCCAGTGAAATCAGTTGAGGGTCCACCACCGAAAATTAACCAGCATCTGCTATTAATAGGTTGAGGAAAAACCCCGGAAAGAAACCTCAACCAGGTAACTTGTCCCAACTAGGATTTGAATCCGGGCCTGCTCGTTTCACGATCAAAAAATTGTTCTTCCTCTGACACTTATCGTCAAGTGAAATGTACTGCCTGATAAGCTCAGAAATGACCAGAAAATGTAAACAGATTACTTACGCTCCAAGCTTACTGTTTGAGACAGAACGCGCGCGCGGTTATGCTCGTAAGTAAACACGGCAGACACAGTGGCGGTCAGTAAGAAAGGAGTTAGTCTTTGAAGAGGTAATACGCAAAGACTAACTCCTTTCCTACTGTCCGCCACTGGGTCTGCCGTGTTTACTTATCAATATAAAAGCGGGTGTGTTTTGTCTCAAACAGTATGCTAAGAGCGCAAATGATCTGTTAAAATTTTTCGGCCATTTCTGAGCATGAGGATACATATCACACAGAATCTCAATCAGAGATTGTAGTAGCAGTAGCAATAGTAATAATAACTGAAAAGATAATTTTAACTTCAAAGAATGTTTATTACGATGTACCGAAGTACATATATTTCCATGCAGAAATTCTGCGTCATCATATGATGAAGGATGGGTAGAAATGAGAAAAATTCTCTCCGGCACCGGGATTTGAACCGGGTTTTCAGCTCTACGTGCTGACGCTCTATCCACTAAGCCACACTGTATTCCCATTCCGATGCCGGATTGAATCCTCTCAGTTTCAATCCCACCTCTTAGGTTTCCTCCTCTACTGGCCAACCCTCATGCACTGCGTCTCATATGTGTGACAGTGGCACAATGTTCAACACATTAATGTGCAGAGGTGTACTCATTAGAGCATCAGCACGTAGAGCTGAAAACCTGGGTCCAAATTCCAGTGCCGGAGGGAATTTTTCTCCGTTCCAGCCATCATTCATCATATGATGACGCAGAATTCCTGCATGGAAATATCATATGTACTTCGGTACATTGTATATGCGAAAATAATCACTTAGTGATTTAAGACGGCGCTTATTCCGTCGGATCCCGGCCGCTTAGTCACTCGTAATGAGTGCACCTTTGCACATTAATGTGTTGGACATTGTGCCACTGTCACACATCTGTGACGCAGTGCATGAGGGTTGGCCACTAAAGGGAACCTAAGAGATGGAACTGAAACTGAGAGGATTCAATCCGGCATCGGAATGAGAATCTGGTGTGGGTTAGTGGTTAGAGCGTTAGCACGTAGAGCTGAAAACCTTGGTTCAAATCCCGGTGCCGGAGAGAATTTTTCTCCGTTCCATCCATCCTTCATCATCCAAAGAACGATGGTTGAACAACTTGATATTTATGACATTTTGTGGTAACATTCATGACACCTTGGTGTACGTAATACGTGCATAAATGTACCATTTACGAACAGACTATATTTCTGTTTGACTACTTGATACAACAGTAGTGGTGTTTTAATGCCATAGTCTGATAACGGACACCGAAGTAGTCTAATAAAACCTACCTTACAGCCTCCTTAAACACAGAGAATCTCGTATGATCGTTGGGGGGTCGGTACACGTAGTCTTTTGTGAGAGAGGCCGTCATATAATCAAGTTTCGGGCTAAGCCGTATTCGTGTGTGTAAACAATTTAATCTGAAACCACGGTCTCTCAGTCAGGTAGTTTAGTAGTCTAGAAGTAAACACCTTTTTCCCGGGGGATTTTATAACAGTTTGGCAGGCGCGAGATCTTTGTGTGAGGATATGGCACCAGTCATATATTAGCTCATGCCACATGCAATTTCTTTTCTTAAATATTAAGCCCCAAGGTACGACCATATGTTTCGGCGTGCTGGCACCCTGCGTTGAACTCTACGCAGCGGGGAGGCCACGTTCTCATCACGCTATGGACCACAGCATCCGTCGGATATACACACAACAGTCAGCAATGTTCATCACTGCCGCATCTTGTTACGTTTACAAGGACCTTGTCTCATAACCAAATATAATGAGTAGTAATGGATAATTAATCTACATCAATGACGAAGGATCTTCGATGCTCTCGATGTTAAGAGTAGGAATCTATTGAGCGTTTTCGTCTCTCTTCACGGTTTTACCCAAGCTCTACTTTTTCTAATGTTCATAAATGGTCTTGCCCCCCTAATAAAAGATGTAAGTCATCCCATATTATTTGCAGATGACACAAGTATAGTAATTACAGCCAATAACTCCAACAAATTCCAATCTTCAACAGAGGAAATTCCCTTCAAAATATGTGATTGGTTCTCAGTCAATAAATTAGTATTAAATTGTAACAAAACTAATATAATTCAATTTAAATCCAGTCCAAATTCAATCCCGCAAATTTCAAGCCAATAATTAACAATAGATCCCTATTAGAAACAACAACAACCAAATTTCTTGGCTTAAAAATTGATAATGTGTTAAATTGGAAAAATCATATTAAAGAAATTACCCCCAAACTAAATTCAGCATGTTCTGCTATTAGATCTATGCAAAAGATAGTAAATATCAATACCTTATAAACAATATACTTTACATGCTTCCACTCGGTAATGAGTTGTGGAATAATATTCTGAGGAAATTCCACATGTAGTAACAATATAGTCCTACTACAAAAAAGAGCAATTAGAATAATAGTAGGTGCCAAATCTAGGGAATGGTGTGCCCATGGTTTGTCAGTATATTTTTTCATTGATAATCTTCCTCGTATGTAATCGTGAAAACTTTGTGACCAATTCAACAGTTCATAGCATAAATACACGTCAAAAATGACTTTCATACTCCATCGGCAAGTCTATCGTGCTATCAAAAAGGAGTGCGTTATATGGCAGTAAAAATTTTTAATAGCCTCCCTATGGATATAAAAAATGAAATTCAAAACATAAGACTATTTAGGGCCAAATTAAAGAACTACCTAATTTTTCACGCTTTCTATTCTGTAGGTGAATTCATGACATTCAATAACGCTTCATGAAATTGATACTAAAACTTTGTGTTGTACTAGTAGACTATATTGTAAACCTCATCAGCACATATTTCATCTAGACTGTGACTATAAATTAAGGCTTTATAATAGTATTACATTTTTTGACTTGTTCCATATTCTAGCTGTGAAGCAATGTATGAATACCATGGAGTGTTAATAAATACAATACAATACAAAACAGTACCGGTACTAGTAAATGAGTCGCTTAGAATCAAACTGCACTTTCTCCAAATTATGAAAAATGGTATTAAGGTATGTTTCAGTGCAGAATTGTGCAGGGAATGTGATAAACTGCTCGTTTGGAGTCAAAATGCAATTTATGAGCCTTAACTTTAGTACATGTTGAATCTTTCGTACACTACTTTTAACACTTGAATATAAATAATTGATTAAATGGCGATCTTACTCGTGTTAATTATGTAAGCATGTGCGGCTTACAACTGTTTCGGTTCTACTTGACACCATCCACAGAGCCTACTAGATCTCGGCGCTATCTCAACTTCGCTGCCTGTTGTGTGGGTGCGTTCGTGTGATGAAGAGTTGTGTCAAATAGTGTGTGTTCTGAAATTGATCTGTGTGTTGAGAATTTGATTAGGGTGTGTTTTAGTGTGTCTGTATATTTCATATTGTTTTAGTGTGTTGAGTTTTTGGTTTTTGAGTTGTATGTGTAGAATTTACATGTCTGTATTTATACATACAATAACATAAATACAGACATGTAAATTCTACACATACAACCCAAAAACCAAAAACTCAACACACTAGAACAATATGAAATATACAGACACACTAAAACACACCCTAATCAAATTCTAAACACACAGATCAATTTCAGAACACACACACTATTTGACACAACTCTTCATCACACGAACGCACCCACACAACAGGCAGCGAAGTTGAGATAGCGCCGAGATCTAGTAGGCTCTGAGGATGGTTCAAGTAGCACCGAAACAGCTGTAAGCCGCACATGCTTACATAATTAACACGAGTAAGATCGCCATTTAATCAATTATTTAACTTTAGTAGTAAAATCACCGTTTTGAGTCTAGCTGTACTAGTTTTTCGTCTTTTCTGACAAATATGTAACTGATAAACATCTTCGGTAAATTTTAACTACTAATAAGATGTGTCACTAGTGAATTTCAAGTATGCTGACAAACAGATAAAAATATTAAAATCTAATAACGACTGGCTGTAAACATCATCCATGAGCTCTAAACATCAATCAGTTCATTGGTAGTGAAATTGAACGACCAGTGACGAACATAGTTAGTGAATTTTAATCACCAGTTTGTAAAAAATAAACTCACTCTGTCAATATATCAATTCCTAGCGATACAGATTACTGTACATAAAAGTGTGATACAAAGCAAATAATCCTAGAGCGATGAATGTCCATGATATTCAGTGTTTGCTACAATATTTTCCCCTGCTGTGATTTGTTGCTATCGCAGGCAGACAATTCCTAATGTCAATATAGTATTGCAAAGCCAGTTAGCTACTGGTCTCTGTAAATCAAACACACAACGATAACTGAAATTAGATGAAAATCACGTCAATTTCTACAAATGTTAGGGTTGTACCCGTCGATTGAATGGGTAATGATTGCTTATCACTAAAACCTTTTATTTCCACTACACCTAGAATCAACCAATGCAAAATTACGGCTCTCAACTGGCACAACACTTGGCGCGTGTCTGAAACTTCGGTTATTTTTCTATAAATCACGCACTTCATCTTGCTCACTGCAAAAAGAATAATAATGGTCCAACAATAATAATAATAATAATAATAATAATAATAATAATAATAATAATAATAATTAACAAATATAAATGATACTCGGGAGGAAATTAAACACAGAATAAATATGGGAAATGCCTGTTATTATTCGGTTGAGAAATTTTTATCATCCAGTCTGCTGTCGAAAAATCTGAAAGTTAGAATTTATAAAACAGTTATATTACCGGTTGTTTTTTACGGTTGTGAAACTTGGACTCTCACTTTGAGAGAGGAACAGAGATTAAGGGTGTTTGAGAATAAGGTGCTTAGGAAAATATTTGGGGCTAAGAGGAATGAAGATACAGGAGAATGGAGAAAGTTACACAACACAGAACTGCACGCATTGTATTCTTCACCTGACATAATTAGGAACATTAAATCCAGACGTTTGAGATGGGCAGGGCATGTAGCACGTATGGGCGAATCCAGAAATGCATATAGAGTGTTAGTTGGGAGGCCGGAGGGAAAAAGACCTTTAGGGAGGCCGAGAGGTATATGGGAAGATAATATTAAAATGGATTTGAGGGAGGTGGGATATGATGATAGAGAATGGATTAATCTTGCTCAGGATAGGGACCAATGGCGGGCTTATGTGAGTGCGGCAATGAACCTCCGGGTTCTTTAAAAGCCAGTAAGTAAGTAATAATGATAATAACTGTGCAATTAAGATTGCATAAAATAACATCAAAACCCACTTTACTTTCTGGCACTGAAATCTGGACATTAAGAGAGAAAAATAAAGGACGATTATAAGCTCAACAAATGAAATTCTTAGACCGTTAGCAGCATTCTGTAGAATGATTAGATCATGTCAGAAATTAAAATATAAGAAGCATGCTTGGGGAGACCAATATTACAGAGGACATAGAAAGATACAGATCCAGCGGAAAAAATCATATTTTGAGAATGGAGGGTTTTAGATCACCGAAACTGGCACTGGATCCGACCACCAGATTCGAGACGCATCAGAATCAACCGAGGAGGTTAATTTAGAGAAAAGGACAATTTATGAACCAACTATCCCTTATTACAAAACATCATATAAACTCAGGGATATAGAAGTCATCGGATTAATGCTGGGCGCTAGAGGGACCATAACAAAACAATTCGTGTCACTCTGTCATAAATTTGGAGTCCCAACAACAACAACAATTAAGGTAATTTATATGATAGCCTTTAAAGGGTTCTCTGCAGATTTTACGGCGGCACTTGTATTTCAATTCAAATTGAGTTTTCTCATTGTATTTTTATCTGTATTTTTTTATTTTACTGCAAATTTTCATTACGTGAAATATTATCTACTGCAAATTTTAGTTTATTGCAAACAAATTTCTTGTAAGACATTTTTAATGTCATCTTAAGTGCTACTGTTTAACATTCTTTGTCTTTGGCAACCTCACCAAGTTGAGGAAGATTAATTATATATACTTTCTAGCTTTGTAAACAAATTTCTTGCAAGACATTTTTAATGTCATCTTAAGTGTTACTGTTTAACATTCTTTGTCTTTGGCAACCTCACCAAGTTGAGGAAGATTAATTATATATACTTTCTAGCTTCGTAAACAAATTTCTTGCAAGACATTTTTAATGTCATCTTAAGTGTTACTGTTTAACATTCTTTGTCTTTGGCAACCTCACCAAGTTGAGGAAGATTAATTATATATACTTTCTAGCTTCGTAAACAAATTTCTTGCAAGACATTTTTAATGTCATCTTAAGTGTTACTGTTTAACATTCTTTGTCTTTGGCAACCTCACCAAGTTGAGGAAGATTAATTATATATACTTTCTAGCTTTGTAAACAAATTTCTTGCAAGACATTTTTAATGTCATCTTAAGTGTTACTGTTTAACATTCTTTGTCTTTGGCAACCTCACCAAGTTGAGGAAGATTAATTATATATACTTTCTAGCTTTGTAAACAAATTTCTTGCAAGACATTTTTAATGTCATCTTAAGTGTTACTGTTTAACATTCTTTGTCTTTGGCAACCTCACCAAGTTGAGGAAGATTAATTATATATACTTTCTAGCTTTGTAAACAAATTTCTTGCAAGACATTTTTAATGTCATCTTAAATGTTACTATTTAACATTCTTTGTCTTTGGCAACCTCACCAAGTTGAGGAAGATTAATTATATATACTTTCTAGCTTTGTAAACAAATTTCTTGCAAGACATTTTTAATGTCATCTTAAATGTTACTGTTTAACATTCTTTGTCTTTGGCAACCTCACCAAGTTGAGGAAGATTAATTATATATACTTTCTAGCTTTGTAAACAAATTTCTTGCAAGACATTTTTAATGTCATCTTAAATGTTACTGTTTAACATTATTTGTCTTTGGCAACCTCACCAAGTTGAGGAAGATTAATTATATATACTTTCTAGCTTTGTAAACAAATTTCTTGCAAGACATTTTTAATGTCATGTTAAATGTTACTGTTTAACATTCTTTGTCTTTGGCAACCTCACCAAGTTGAGGAAGATTAATTATACAGGGTGGACCATTTAAGTTGATACTGTACAGTATCTCCAAAACTAAGCGTTGTAGAAATAAATGTGTTGAATAAAAGTTGCTTGATATTATGGGGAAAAGTAAATGCCATTTGTCGTGTTTTATTTGGAGGGCGTTGTGATGGTTATTTAGGATCAATTTATTTTTTTTTTAATAGGAACCTACATATTTATGTTGTTTTCTTATTCCTCATAAAATATTAAACAACTTTTGTATGAAGCACTTTGCAATTGTTCTTACACCAACATAAATAACAACAAAAATTATGAATGGCTGTGTACGAAGAGCGCAATGAATGGTTGGACCCATTCGAAAGAGTCCAGCATCACAGTAGGCGAGGAGGCAATGAGACATTGAGTCCGTGGTTTTGTTTACTTTCCACGGTAGGACGGTTTCCTTGTATCTGTCGTTAGTGTACTTGCAGTCGCCTTCGAGTCCAGGTGGATCCACTGGTGGTACGTACCTACAATTAGCGATTACCGAGTAACAACCATCAGTTCCATGCAAGTCGTTTAAAGGCCCATTCACGATGCTTATGAAATAATACTGTACAATACCCGTACAGTGGTGCTACTCTGTGTACCTACCTTTCATCAATGTTTAATTGTCTACACCAGTGAAAGAAATATGTACTACAAAATGGTTTTACAAAATCTGTTTATTTTGTGATGAGGAATAAGAAAAGAAAATAAAAAATATTGGTTCCCAATTAAAAAACGTACCTTGACCCTCACATGACCATCCAAACGTTCTCCAAATAAATCACGACAAATGGTATATACTTTCCTCCATAATATCAAGCAACTTTTATTCAAGACATTTATTTCTACAACGCTTAGTTTTGGAGATATTGTACAGTATCAAGTTAAATGGTCCACCCCGTATATACTTACTAGCTTTGTAAACAAATTTCTTGCAAGACATTTTTAATGTCATCTTAAATGTTACTGTTTAACATTCTTTGTCTTTGGCAACCTCACCAAGTTGAAGAAGAATAATTATAATATTATATATGTATTATATATTATATTATAAGTTATACTTATTAGCTTGGAGAAGGAATATTGAAAGATCAGAAAGAAGATGTTCTGACCAAAATTGAGTCTTGGAACGGACCCTGGAGGCCCAATTCTTGTTTGTTTAGATGATGATGATGGTGATGATGATATAATAATAATAATAATAATAATAATAATAATAATAATAATAATAATAATAATAATAATATTTTGTAATTTTAAAATGACATTTTACTGAAAATAAACAAGAACAACTTATATCAGGAAGGATCAACAGTCTCAGCTACAGCGTCAATCCTTGATGGTGATAATGATCTACACTTCCTTCAATGGATGTTGACCTAAATACAAAGAAGCAACATTACCCCTTACACCTTGACGGCTGTGGTTGAACATAGCCACAGCGCCATGCTTGCAAGAGAGAGAGTGTCTGCGTACAAGATATGCGGCTGTAAGATTGATTAATGAAATACGAATAGCAAACAGACAAAGTGGCGGGCGACTCACACCTCTCCTCGGGGTGGCGGGCAGGCGCGAGCCCTCACACTGACACTACATGGACACTCGATAATGAACAAGTACACTCACGTGCACGGACCTCCAAGAGAACAGCGACATCGTGCCTTGTTTCAGTTAGATAATCAAATAGCTTACAGTTTTTTATTTTATGACCATTTTGGATACAAATTTGAGGAATCGTGTGCTATACGATGATAAGTAAAAGGAGAGATAGCGGATTCATATATCGCTATTCAGAAGTCTTCAATAAGATGCCTAGAAAGTAAATACAAGACATGGAACACATAAGAAGAAAACATGCCATATCTGATCTGAAACATTTATCTATTTAAAAAAAAAGAGAACAGTGTTCATACTACATATTCATTTTATGACTCCAGAATAACTTACAGGAAAAATTCCGAATCATGACTGATCTGAGCAGGGCAGGGCAGGGCAGGGCAGGACAGGGTAGGGTAGGGCAGGGCAGGGTAGGGTAGGGTAGGGCAGAGTAGGGCAGGGTAGGGCAGGGCAGGGCAGGGCAGGACAGGGCAGGGCAGGGCATGCAGGATAGGGCAGGGCAGGGCAGGGTAGGGCAGGACAGGGCAGGGCAAGGCAGGGTAGGGTAGGGTAGGGTAGGGCAGGACAGGGCAGGGCAGGGCAAGGTAGGGTAGGGCAGGACAGGGCAGATCCACTTCTACTTGGTCAGATTTCTTTAAAAAATGGCTAGAGGATAACAGTTACATAAGTGAGAGGGGACTTGAGAAAATCCCTATGATTGCATGTAACGTCCATACAGGAATTAGGGTAATGGAATTAAGATACATACGAGTAAATATAATTAGCTGTAAGATTTTAAGTGTACGTAATGAAGGAATAAAAAAATTATGAATAAGTCAATCCCCCAATAATAATAATAATAATAATAATAATAATAATAATAATAATAATAATAATAATAATAATAATAATAATAATAATAATAATAATAATAATAGTGTTAGTGATGATTAGAGCCCGGATGTTTGGCAAAATGCCTTTTTTACTGGGTGGAAATAAATAATTATTTTCATATATATAAATGTGATTTGGGTCAATTTTTATTTTCCCTATTTTGCCTTTTTAAGGTGTTTCTCGTTAATTCAATAGTAAATGTTTTCTTTTCCGTAATTTTAAAGCAATATTTCTTGTTTATTTGTAATTTTCTAATTAATTGTAATGTAACGTCTATGAAATTTAAATATGAAGACTTCGGGGGTAAATAATGATAACCCACATTTACAAATTGCACACATTTTAATTTTTATTGCAAACACAAGAGGATTTTCATATTTTTCAAGCAGCATAATCCAATCATTGTTAACATATTTACATAATTATTTAACCAAATCAAAGATAACGTGGCTTATAGGCTGTTAACAACCAGAAAAGTGTCAATCTCAATTTTGAGGGTTATCACTCTTTACTCCCGAGATCTTCATACTCGTATATGAAACGACTCACTTTACTAATAATAGCAAATAAGAATAATTTACTTCGGTGCTTAGACTAATCTGTTAGTATTGGTGTAATACGAATAATAATCGACAATCCACAGTTACAAATATGTCATACCTTCAGGATAACATCAATCAGCTTTATAATGTTAAATAATGTCCGTTCTCATAGAAATTGTCACATGGCATTTTCACTTGTTTGCTTTCATATTTTCAAACCTTACTGTTACAATTTTGTGCTACATGTGTTTATTACTGTAGGAGAAAGAAATCTGAGTGAGAAACAGTCAGTTACTGTCGGGTGACAGAAGGTATAAGATTGGTTAGCTAGAATGTCTAAATTCAGTAAACCACTGAAAAGTAAACTTCATGCTTAAGTTAGTGAATTTGTTCGCCCATGTGTTTTCAACCGATGGGAACAGTTTTGTTATGTAAGGTTTCTGAGAAGACAGTTAATCACGAAAAAAAAAAAAAAAAAAAGTATTTTATAAGTCAAAATGTGTCAACTACGGTACGAAGTAAAAATGTGACATGTTGATATAATTTAAATTTAGGCTATTGCTAAATTATATTATGTCTTTTTTAAATTTAAAATTCTTTATTTTTTCAAAATTTATTGTCCATTTCATTTACATTTTTATTGTCTTTTTTGCCTGCCTACTTTAAGTTATAAATGCCTAAACATCCGGGCTCTAGTGATGATAAAATTAAATTATGGTTTATTTAACGACACTAGCAACTGCAGAGGCTATATCAGTGTCGCCGGTGTGCCGGAATTTTGTCCCGTGATTTCTTTTACATGCCAGCAAATCTACTGATATGAACCTGTCGCATTTAAACACACTTAAATGCCATCGATCTGGGCTCACAAGAAGGGAAATATTGTTAAAATAAATGTATTTAAATAAATAAATACATTTATTTTAAGAATATTTCCCTTCTCGTTCTCGTTGTGGTTTCCGATCCCGGTTTATTGTGGACCAGTCTTAAGACTTCTCCAGGAAAGTGTTGGGAAGTGAATGATCACGTGCAACAAAAAAAAAGAAGGGGGGGCAGTATGGACTGAAAGAAGACATATAAAATACGAAAATAAAAAATGTATGCTATTTCGAGTAAATGTAAAATGAAAATAAACAGGATTGCAGTATTACCTACATTACAGTAATACTATTAATTTGCCTTATGTTTTCAGAACGCTTCATTAAATTTCCTTACTGTTTCTCCCATAAATGCTCTTCCCTAGAAATCTCGTCCAACGAGCAAAAATTCCCTCAATTTTGGAAAAAATCCCCCGACTTTGCAATCCTTTCATGACCATCGCTGATATGAATGATCACTCTGTTTGTACTACGTGCATACGCCCATTAAAATGTACATAGTAAAATAATTGATATTTGGGGAGGGGGGCAACTCCGAGTTGTCAACTTCGTAACTGATGTTAATCTGGGGTCGGTGAACCGATTCTAAAGTAGCATTTCCTGGCTGCTGCCGATTTCCATCTGTCGTTTATAAATGGTTTCCAATTCGCACCTCGTCATCACATCATTAGTCACGTACAAAAAACAAGCCTGTGATAGTGGTTCTACTTATTGTATGTGACACGACAGGGATACGCAACACACGTGACATTTGAGAGTGCTACAGTCATATGATTCGAATGATACTTTCTCGTTTGTACGAGGTAGAAAGTAAAGAGGGGTCAGCTTGGCTCCTGACCTGGAACACGCGCATCAAACATGCTTGTATGGCCGATGCAGACTGCATCATTATCGACCCGTTAACTTTTCTAAATTGCTCCTATACTAATTACTTGGACTTAGGGTGATGAATATTACAAGTAATTAATTTTAATAAAAATTAATGGATTCTTATTTTCAAAATAACATAAAATTACTATTTAATCGATCGCCTCAATTATTCTCTTCATCCTCATCCTCCTCCTCCTCCTCCTCCTCCTCCTCCTCCTCCTCCTCCTCCAGACTAGTGTTAACAGTCTCGATCCATACGAATCTGACTTTCAGGTATAGCTCCCTGTGAAACTGACATGAATAATTTCAAGAGAAAAATTGTTCCGAGGCCGGGTATCGAATCCGAGACCTTTGGCTGAGTGCGCCAACGCAATACCGATTAAGCTACCCAGGAACTCTACCGAAAAAATAAATAACGTTAAATGCAGAAAGGTGACATATTCAATAATATTTTAACTCTTACCCTGTCAATATAGATGAGTGTAGAATTCTTTCAATGCTCTTAAAGGATGGAATTAGCGAGGAAGAAGAGTGCTAAAAAGTGAGTGCAAGAAAGTCTGAGGTGGCAAAAGTGGTGGAATAAGAATGGAGAAGAAAGTGTTAAGTGTAAGAAGATTGTGTAAGAGCGTAGTAAAATAGACTTACAAACAATGGAGAATTAAAGTGAAAGAACATCTGAACAAATGAGAACTGAAAGAGAGAGAAATTGGAAGTGTAATTAAGTGAATTAGATATTTCGTGTGATTCAATGTTGTGGGTTGGGAGTAGCATCAGAGGTGCTATAACTGTAGGAGTATTATAGATGTAAAGAGGCAATAAAAGAAAAATTTAACCCCTTCAAGCCTGATGTAAATTGTAGTGTACATTTTTTTTTTTTTTGGAATATCTTCGATACTTTTAAATATTTTGAAAAATTCAATGTGATAGAAATGGGGAGTATTATTTTTGAAACATTTCTATACCTGAATTAAAACAAAATTTAAAATTGTGGGGCCCCAGGGGTCAAAATTTCCCCAAATTTTAATTTGCTGTGAAGACTTGATTTGGGATTTTTGGATCCCCAGAATGATTATGTGACCAGTTTTTTCATTTTTTATAATATATATTCGGGTCTGAAGGAGTTAAGAGTGAAGCGAAGAGAAAGAGATAAGTACGTAAATAGACGGTAGAATAATAGAAAAATAATAAGTGATGTAATTGTTGTAAAATAAAGAAAATGGAAATGTAGACAAATAATTTAGGAGAAAATATGTGAAGAAGAATGGTTAAGAGTAGGTAAATTTGAGAATAGAAAATGAAATAGGTAAATAAATAAATAAATAAATAAATAAATAAATAAATAAATATATATATACCTATATATATAATGTAAATTATTAAGGAAAGGACTATGCAATATTAACTAGAAAAGCGAGAAATGGAAGGGAGACAATCTAGGTATGAGAGAGAATAGAAGAGGATAGATAGGGAAGGATAGATAACAATTCAGTTAAAACAGAAGAATAGGAAGGAATCAGAAAATACTTGGCAAATGAATATATTATCAAAAAAAGGGTGGTATATTTTAAAGGGATGGTGGATCGAAAAATAGAAATGTAAAGGTTCACCATAACTATGAGTTGTAAAGTTGGCTGACAAATATCAATATCAATAAATGCTCCTAAATTCTTGTAGCATAAATACTCAAACATCAATAGTCCTTAAAACTAATAATAGGTATGAAATGTGTGTAAAATTTATAAAAGTGGACGTGTCACCTTTCTGCATTTAGCGATTCATTTATAGTTCTAAATTTGTCATTTTCCGGAAGTATTTACCAATTCAGATTTTAAGAATAATATATTTATCAATATTTGAATCTATAATACATATATGGTTGAGGAGGAAGTGTTAAATTACAGTTTATTCAGTTGTCCTTACTTAAAAAACGAATAACTTTGAATAATTTCAAGGGAAAAATTGTTCCGGGGCCGGATATCGATCCCGGGACCTCTGGTTGAACGTACCAGCGCTTTGCCAACTGAGCTACCCGGGAACTCCACCCGACACCGTCTCAACTTTTCCCTTTATATCCACACAACTCGCGTGGGCTGACGAAACGCCAGAGACCCACATCGAGTGCACACAAACTCTGTGTGACTTGAAATTGTGGTTTTCTGTTAACGTACACAGGAACGTATATATCATGCATATTATTCAACCAGAGGTCCCGGGATCGATACCCGGCCCCGGAACAATTATTCCCTTGAAATTATTCAAATCTGCTTTACAGGAAGCTTTACCTGAAATATTAGATTTACGAATAACTTTGTTTGTCAAAACCTGTTAATTACTCAACATATTTGATTTTTTTTTTAGAATTTTTTATGTTCATAACAATGAACAAATTTACAATTTAACTCTGTTGAACTTTTTTCATAAAAATCGTTATAAATATAAAGATGACACACAAACATTTCATAATACTAGTCGAAATATGGTACCTCTTTTACATGGACCAAAACACGAAATAAAATCTGTGCAAATGCATTTTTTATATTATGGACCAAGATTATACAATCAGTTTATTAAAATAAACACAGAATTAAGTAAACCTTAATAATAACATCTTCAGTAAGGGAATTAAATACTGTATTATATTTCTTAAAATTGAAAGTATCCATTATTTAACACTTTTCCTTCAGATATTTTACCTTTTATTTTTTCAACTATTTTTTTCTGAATTTCTACTTAAAAATTTTAACTGCATCATTTAACTTATAGTATTATATTACGTAACTGGATATACCCCACGCACGAAAATGTACACTTTCGGGTGCAAATTTAATTATTTTAAATATGTGTATTTAACTTAATTTATTTCAATAATATCAATATATACATACAAATTTAATACGATGTACAAAACGAATTGAAGATCCATTTTATTACACAAATATATCATGAAAGCAGTATCGCCAGGAACAGCAGTTCAGCTGTCACAATACTCCTGAGGACATGACTGTACAAGAAAACAAAACAGACAACTATAGAGACAGACGGACAAACAAAGTTATTATAATAAAAGGTATACCATGAAGATCCCACCTGCTATAGCCCATCCCAAGTCACTATCCATCCATCAAGTATTGTCATCAAATATTTGAAATAAAATGCCAACGATTTATTTTCATCCATATCTATTTTTTTACTCTTGTTGCTGTAGGAAGTCAGGGCCTGTACCTCTCTCTCGGTCGCCCGGCTTGCTGTGGGCTTTGGATTTATGCGATGGAGTCACGATACAAAACCCAAACCAAACCGGGACCAGATAGGCGTGCGACGCCTCGTCAGATACAAGGAACGGGGAACAATTAATTTCCCCCACCTCTATACAAGCTCTCGTTCTTCACTAACTTATTTTTTCTTCGCTCCCTTTACCACCCTGTTCATTGTTTCGGTACGAGGCGGTGAAGGGTGCAAGTTTCCCTACCCCTCCCTCCCGCGCAGAAGGCCCCATCAATAAAACAAACGTATCGATAAGGGAGAAGAGATACGACCGTGGTAACATAAATATTGTCCAACATTTAAACAAATCGACAGAACGTCCGCGAAGTACTTGTTCGACAAACTTGACTTTTTACGTCGCTCACAGAGACTTCCAGCCTGCTCGCAGAGTTCCTGTTAAACTACAGGATACATCTCTACAGCTGAATAATAATAATAATAATAATAATAATAATAATAATAATAATAATAATAATAATAATAATAATAATAATAACTAGCGGTACCCGTGCGCTCCGCTGCACCCGTTAGAAATAAATATAAAGCAATTACATAATTAAAATAGGACATTTGATCCAGGGAACATTCGTATTTGATAGAAGGATAAATCGTTTAATATGTTACTTAATTTAAATTGCATCCAAATAATTAAAATGCGATCATTTTGGTCCAGAGACGCTCATTTGGTGCAATGACAATTCCTTTAACATGTTTCTTAATTTTTATTACATGCAACCATAGCTTAATGAAGATTGACATCATTTAGATTTAATGTGTATATTTTATTTTACTTGTTACAGGTTTCCATTGAATTATGGTAACAACTTAATTTTAACCCTTGTTTTCTACGTATTCAGTAAATGGCGCTTGGCCCACTATGGTTCTGAACCCTTCAAATAACTTAAATTATATTATATTATATTATATCAGAAGTTACTGTAATAACATTATAGCATTATGTCCATCTAGAGAAACTGCACTTTCCAATGGTGAAATAATAATTAATTATACAAATCGGTTAATTTAGCTTCCGATATTACTTCATACAAACACAGAAACATTCTCTGTAGGCTATCTTTCATAGCTTTCGATTGTTGCTGTTCAAGGCCCCTTATAGACGAAGTCATTTGTTTTTTAATTCATTACACGGCCTTAGATGGCAGTTATTTTAATTTTAAAACTCATTTATCTCATTAAATATCAGCCCTATCAAAATTTTTCAAGGAATAAAACTTATCGCAAATTATTATTCAAGAAACTTTTGTTATGTAACATTTTTCACAAAAATCAATAATAAGCGAGATATTTATATTTATTTAATTCAGGCCTCCTTTATAACCCCCCTTTTAAATAATGTATTTTGAATGCCATATAGCCTAAAATCTAAGTTACAAGAACTTAATTTATATTCCAATTTTCATCGAAATCCGTTCAGCCATTATCGCGTGAAAAGGTAACAACATACAGACAGACAGACAGACAGACATACAAACAAAAATTTCAAAAAAGCGATTTTCGGTTTCAGGGTGGTTAATTATATATGTTAGGACCAATTATTTTTGGAAATCGAAAATTACCAGAAAAATTTCGGCTACAGATTTATTATTAGTATAGATAATAATTAGACTTCGAATTTCAGGTAAAAACCTATTTTATGCTCGACCATGCCGAAATGTAGTCATTATACACCTGGTAGCAGTCCTTTAATACATGTCATTAAAGTCCAGGTTTTCGATTATTCACGGATATGCAATCGAAAGACAACTAGGGAAATGGCACGGAGGGTGGAAATCCAATACTGTCGCAGAAGGTTATGTTCTGTTACTATAATAATTAGCGTTAATTGTAAATAATTTTCAAATAAATTCAATTTGTCATCTCGTTTTTCAATTCTAAATCAATTTCCAGGTTATATCAAGTCTATGTTCTCTAGCTTATATCAAGATCAATGACATTCGTGCCTTGGAAAAAATCAATACTTTCGCGTCTCCGCACATCTCACAATTCAGGTCAGTTCCGTTCGTGACTTACATAACCATAACATGAAAACTTATGAATAATTTCAAGTTAGAAATATGGTCGAGGATAAAAAGTCGTATGAAACTTGCCTGTAATGGTAATTAAGACGCTCGTATGAAAATTATGAAACTCGCTTGCGCTCGTTTCATAAACGAACATACTTGCGTCTTAATTACTACCATTATAGGCTCGTTGCATAATGTACTATTAGTCCTTAAAAGACGAGTTCATAAAAACTTGCAAGTACACGTTTTATATAAAACTCTGGCTAAAATTGGTATTTTAATACTTACTCACTTACAAATGAGTTTTAAGGAACCCGAAGGTTCATTGCCGCTCTCACATAAGCCTGCCATCGGTCCCTATCGTGTGCAAGATTAATCCACTCTCTACCATAATATCCCATCTCCCTCAAATCCATTTTAATATTATCCTCCCATCTACGTCTCGGCCTCCCCAAAGGTCTTTTTCCCTCCGGCCCCCCCCAACTAACACTCTATATGCATTTCTGGATTCGCCCATACGTGCTACATGCCCTGCCCATTTCAAACGTCTGGATTTAACGTTCCTAATTA
The DNA here is from genome assembly GCF_040183065.1 of Periplaneta americana. Classification (NCBI taxonomy): domain Eukaryota; kingdom Metazoa; phylum Arthropoda; class Insecta; order Blattodea; family Blattidae; genus Periplaneta; species Periplaneta americana. The sequence goes on from NC_091130.1 coordinate 40,721,100, forward strand.
TGTCAGGTGAAGAATACAATGCGTGAAGTTCTGCGTTGTGTAATTTTCTCCATTCTCCTGTAACTTAATCCCTCTTAGCCCCAAATATTTTCCTAAGAACTTTATTCTCAAACACTCTTTACCTCTGTTCCTCCCTCAAAATAAGAGCACAGTCTAGTATATACAGTCGCGAAGCTCAATATGTAGTAAATATGCAAACATTAGTAGGTGCTCACCACTAGGATCGCTAATATCGCCTCATTACAGGCAATGCAAAATAGTACCGTCACAGTCTATTGTTTCTAGCACCCTCAAAACTCAAGCTTCGTGACTGTATATAGTAGACTGTGGTAAGAGTCCAAGTTTCACAACCATCTTATTGTAGGGATACGTAACAAGCTATTTTTTACGGCGATGGGTTGTTAGCCCTTCGCCCAACCCCCAAGCTGGAGGACCACCCCTTATCGGCTGTCCACGAATGCTTATTCAATATATTCGCAGCTACCCTTCATATCTGGAGGCCGTCTCCTCTATCCGCAACCTGAGGACGCGCCATGCCGTGATGATATTGGTATTTTAATAGCATCTAAAAATGTATTTTGACGAGAAAGCCTATTTTGACCTATTAAGTATGTTTTATCTCTAATAGGTTAAAATACCCACTCTTATTTCGAAAATTTGTATTTTAAATTCTTGGTTCTGTTGGAAATTAAGTACGGTATAAACTGGAGCAAGTTTTGCAGAGAAATGTAGGACTGAAGGACCTGCGTACTGCTTCAGATATCCTAGCAGGGAAGAAGAACACGGATTTACAATGTAATTTCTGTGCAATTAGTGTCAAAATTGAAATAAGCTTCTGTTACTTCAGTGGATGTGGAGCTTTCATTTTCAGCATACAAATTTGTGTTTAGTAACAGACAGAATTGCTTTTTAGTTGAAAAGTTAGAAAAAATATTAGTAATTTATTGAGAAGCTAATAATGGACATTAACAGACAAGGCTTGGTAAAATTGATTATATTAGACTTGTTTGTGTACTGAATTTATGTCAAACTTATTTTTCACATTTAATAGTTTAGTTTATGTATAATTAGTTAGATATTTCCTGTTCTTGTACTTTTAATAGTAGTGGTGGTAACTGTGTATAAGCATTTAAAATTATTAAATTCTACAAGTGAATTCCTAATGATTTGGAACATGTTTTTAAAGAAAACATTATTTTTTTAGAGCCTATTTTCAATTCTTTAGAGAATATTTTCTACACTTTAGGCCTATTTTAGGCACCTAAAATTACATTTTAAAGACCTAAAAATTCGTACCCTAATAATAATATTTCAGATTGATCATAAATAAAGATGCTATAATACAGCCAAGTTCTACAGCAACAAAACACTAAATACACCGTGTCCCGCTTAGAAGGATCGAGAAATAAATGCTCACCATTTAAAATCTAATAGGTGTGGGTCTCTGGCGTTTCGACAAGATACAGAAACTGTCCAAGTTTATGCATCAATGGTTTAAAAACAGTTGCATGTTCATGCGCATGGGCACTAACTTTTATCGTGGAAACGAGCCTGGCGCCATTCAGTAGAGCATTCCGTCATTGGACAATTCTTCTTCATTGAGGTGACAGTCAAAGGGAATGTGTATCTGGACATGTGCAGAACTTTTGTTGTTGATCAACTCCCCCCAGGACAGGGGGCAACAAGGGGCTCCACCCCATTACTATGGAGCAGTGCATGGTTTCTTGAATGCAAACTTTCACAATAAGTTGATCGGAAGAGGAGAACCCTTGCCTGGCCACCCGACTTGATGCCCATATTGACCTTTTTCTGGGGCTTTATGAAGAGTGTTGTGTACCAACGTGGTAGAGTTGACACTCTGGAAAAACTGAGACAACGCATTATAAATATAGCAGCGCTAATCACTTCACAAATGTTATGGAACACTTGGCAGAAGGTTGAGTACCTTTTGGATGTCTTCGGGATAGCTCGAGGCGCACACATCGAGTTGCACTGACCATTCTCCGAAACTCGGAGAGTTTTTACATCAAGTTATTCAAAAAGTTATGTTATAAAACCATTATTTATACTTTAAATTAGCACTTATTTCTCGATCCTTCTAAGCGGAACACGGTGTACACAGTGCAGATTTCATTAGCTTATTCCTTGGATACACACAGTACAACAAAAAATTCTAATACCATATTAATCCAAAATGAATACTCCCCTCAGAAAAAAATAATCCCATAAATGTTAACACTGTTTTACTGAACAAACACTATCCGTAAGATTTTCAGTTTTACTTTTTATCATTAGAGAAACTAATAAGAAATGTCTTATCCCTTTGCAGTTTTTAAATAAACTAGGCGGTTTTATTAAAAATCAAATACGATTAACGCGTATCGTTCGTTACCTCTTACCATTACGAAGACTGGCAACCTTACTTTAGTGACTAAGGGACGGAACGCTGCTATTCAGACCGAGTGCGTGTGTGTTTCCGTAGGTAAGTCGACGATACGCAGAATTTCAGCCAAATTTTCTAAATCATTCACTTGATTTAGAAAACGCATGGCACTTTTATATTTATTTTGATGTATTCTATTGTCCCCTTCAATCTGCACAATTATATGATTACCACTCTGCACACAAAGTGAGTAAAAAGTAGGGAACACTGCTTGTAGTTTTCCTCTTTTTAATTATACGTAGAAACTCTACATACAAAAGTTATAAGGGGTGAATAAAGGAATATTTTTAACTTGTTCTCAAACATTTTATTTACTTACTTTTCCGGGTATTTATCGACACTGTATCAACTGCGATATTATCTAGCGAATCGGTGAAAGTAAGATGACACCGATGATTTGTCATGATTTATCTGACATTCATTTTACAGTTAGAGAAAATCTCAGAAAAATCGAACCAGATAATCAGCCCAAGAAGAATTCGATTCTACGTCCGAAATAAATAATGGCATACATATATCCAGTCCTGGAACGTCAGGAATATTAAATCTCAAACAACGCTGAAAAAATCAAAGTAGTTTGCAGAAAAATAGAGTACACAGTATTCATTCATTCAAAGTATTTTGCCCAAGGGCAGGTCCTTCACTGCAAACCCACAATTCTCAAATCTTCCCTCTTTTCCGCCTCCCTCTTAGTCTCCGCACAAGACCTATACAGGATGATTCACGAGGATTCACCGTCCTTTACGGAGCTTATTTCTGAACACTTTTGAGCAAAAAATGTCATATAAACATAATTCCTACTCCCAATAATTTCAGAGTTATACTAATTTAAAGTTGTTTGTAAAATACGATTTTTCTTTAGTTTGAAGGTAAAAGAATAATACAAATAGAGAATGAACTATTCAGAAGTATCATTTCTATAATTGCCAAGTATTATGAAGCTAAAAATGTGTTGTGAACTCCTTAGTTGCTTTGTGCATACATCCTTTTCCATTTTTAACTAGAAAATTACATTATTCTTACGCACTTATCACAACAATTATTACAAATCACACCACTTCCACCGACTTAATTATTTGCAATTCAATTTTGCATCCTAATTTACAGTCTTGGAAATTTACAACACATTTTAAAAAATGTCGCCGTCCGCTTGAGTACACTTGGCCGCACACTTGTGAACGGCACTCGTCGCTCTGCGAAACTGCATACAGCTGTCTTTGATTTCCGTAGCGCTCGTGCTGGCTGCTGACTGCAAGCTGACCAAGATCACGTGTTCACAGCAATGCGTTCCAATAACGAAACGTAACTCTGTAAATATTGAGAATAGGACCCATGTTTATATGACATTTTTTGCTCAGAATGTCTTCGGAAATAAGCTCCGTAAAGGACGGTAAATCCTTGTGAATCACTCTGTATATCTTAATGTAATCTATCATCTAATATCTTCTTCTGCCCCGAACTTCTCTCTCGTTCACCATTCTTTCCAGTGCATCCTTCAGTAAGCAGTTTTTCTCAGCCAGTAACCAGCCAATTCCTTATTTTCTTCTAATCAGTTTCAGCATTATTCCTTCTTCACTCACTCTTTCTAGCACAACTTCATTTCTTATTCTGTCATACGCCCCATATCCTCATTTCAAATGATTCTAGTCGTTTCTCTTCACTTCGTCGTGATGCTCATGTTTCTGCCCCATACAATGCCACACTCTACACAAAACACTTCACTAGTCTCTTCCATTTTTTTTCCCAGAGATTCGCAGAAGAGATAAGACGTTGCTTTTTCTCTATCAAAAGCTTCCTTGGTCATTGTTATTCTCCTTTTGACTTCCTGGCATCAGCTATGTTAGTACTTACAGTACACCCCACGTATCTGAAGCGGTCTCATTTGGTATTAAAAGCTTCCTTTGTAATTTCTATTCTCTTCCTGGCAGCAGCTCATGTTACTACTTATTGCACATCTCACATATCTGAAACTGTCCACTAGTTCTACTGTCTCATTTGGAATTCGCACGTTTACCTTCTTTATTTTTCTTCTAATAACCATCATCTTGTTTGCATTTATCTTCATCCCATTCTGTTCACAGTTCTGTTTTAGCTTCAGTAAGATATCTTTTAGTATCGTCTTCTCTTCTGCTAAAGCCTTCGTTTTTTTGAATCGACGGATGCGAGTTGCGAGGCGGGTCTATGCAAAAGATAGTGAGTGGTTTCTATAACTGCGAGGTACGCAGACCTCGCACCTCGCAGTTATAGAAACCACTCACTATCTCTCCTGTGGTCCGGATTTGTGCGCATCTCGCATCTCGCATGCGTAGGTTCAGAAAAACCAAGGCTTTACAAAGCCATATCAACAGCAAATCTTATGCACTTTATTCTTTTTCCTCCTGCTACATACAGAGGTGAGCCTGCCTGGAGAGAAATAAAAAATAGGTTGCAGCCGTCCAATTACTCTTCAAGGAACGACCACTCATATAAATTGAGGGAAAGAAGACAGAGGATGGACACTGGAAAGTTTTCTTTTCTCAATCGTACTATCAGGGACTGGAATGCTTTAGCTGCAGACTTACTAAAGGCTTTACCAATAACCAAAAATGTATTTAAAAATAGGCTTAAGAACTTTACTAATAGACGGTAGCATATTATACACACTACTTAAAAGGTGTCATTGATACCTTGTTATTTGAAGTGTTCTATCAGTGAGGAAGTGTGTAGTGTCAGTGAAGTCTATTGTGTAAGTGAAGTGTGTTGGTGTCAGTGAAGTGGCTGTGCAAAGTATTTGAACAGTGAAATGGTTAGAAGTGTTAGTGAAATCAGGTAGAATCAGTACAGCGAGTGAGTTGACAGCGAAATAAGTGTAGTACCGAAAGGTACTTGTGCAGGTATGAACCTGTCACACTCGTGGGTCTTAGTTCGAACTTAGGGTTAAGATACAAATTAGATTTACTTTAAATGTTATTTTAAGTGACCACGCTTCATTTAATTTAGGATACTCCTTGTTATTATTATTATATTATTATTATTATTATTATTATTATTATTATTATTATTATTATTATTATTAATTATTGTTTTTATTTGTTGTGTTTAGGCCTATTATTAATTGCCATTATTGAGTGTAATTTGTTACCACTGCCACCGGGTATATACCCATTTGCAGTGTGAATACATACATACATACATACATACATACATACATACATACATACATACATACTTACATACATCATCATCCCTCCCATGTTCTGAAAACTGTTCTTCACTAATATAGGCTTACTGTAAGTAGAAGAAAACAATATACGGGTATAAAATTTCTATATTATACTGTCTATCATAAATGATGAAAGCAAGCAATTCGGTGGAAATATTGTGGTGTAAATAATGCAATCTCATCTCCGATTAGGCAGTGAGGTGGTGCGGATTGCGTGATACGGGCAGCAGGTAGTTAATTGCCGACTCTTAAGAGGATGCTGGACCGGCTAACTCCCTGTCCTTATGTTTAAAGCTGTCAGGGCCTCTTAAAGAACAAACCACGAAACAACTTATAAGGTAGCCAAAAGAGGTAAACACAAAACAGTTGCTGCTGATAGATTTTTACTGCGGCCCATGTTTGTTTACAACATACCGCCGCCACATGTTCCAAATTCAGATCGACGACGACAGTATACAGTAATCAGGCCGAGCAATAAAGCTCCGGAGTCGCGATGGACGCAGCAATGCAAGGAATGGACGTCAAAGCAGCTGTCCCATGCGGGACACATGTAAAAATGGCATTATAATTAGAGCAACAAATTTTATTCCGCTGGTTTCTTGTAACGGAACGGACAGGAATTGCAAATGGGACTTCAGTTTCGAATTAACAAGGAGTTCTGCGAGGAATGCATGACGCCTACATTCCTTTGAATACTGTCGCGTGAGTACGTATGAAATTGTGGTAAAGCTTTAATGCTGTGTGGAAGACACGGTGTGGGCTCGAATCCCGCTCTGGGCATGGATGCTTGTCTGTTGTCAATTTGATGTCCTGAGTCTGACAACGTCACGGTAGTCCCACCATCTGTCCTTGTAACGTCAGGTCCGAAAAATATAAAAAAAACAGAAAAATGATCAGGGCTAGGTTTCTTTCGTGAAAAATTTTAAAAATTTTTGTGAAAAATAAATAAAATATCATACAGACGTGTGAAAATTATTAGACTCAGCACCACATTTTTTACATTTTCATAGTATCATGAATTACTGGCCACAAAATAATTCTGTAGGACTCTATGCGACAGGATCACTATAAAAAGTTATAGAAACCTGAATTTTTCCACAAATGAGGGACTGGTTCCCTGATGGAGAATGTGTCTTCGTGTAGGATGGAGCACCCTGTCACAAAGCCAGATCAGTAACTTATTTTCTGGCTGAAAATAATGTAGACGTCCTTCTCTGGCCAGGTAACAGCCCAGACGCAAATTCAATTGAAAATCTTTGGTTTATCGTAAAGATAAAACTAAAAAAAAAAAGACGATTACCACCAAGGTGGACCTCATAGAAGCACTTATCCAAATATGGCACAGGGATGAAAACATCAAGAAACAATGTGAAAATCTCGTGAACATCACGCCAAACCGCATAAAATTGATGATAAAGAACGAAGGGTTTCATACTAAATATTAATTGTTGCAAACAGTGTGTAATAAATAAGTTTTGTAGAATAAATGTTACTTGAATCATATATATATATATATATATATATATATATATATATATCATCATCATCAACATCACGGGTTGAGCCGGTAGGCCCGTTCCGTCCCCATTAGAATTGTTCTCTCCAACGAAACCTAGGACGACCAACATTTCTCCTTCCTCTTGGAGCATACTGGAAAGCTTTCTTGGGGATTCGGTGATCCTCCATCCTTTCTAGATGTTCCATCCACCTATTTCTGTGATTTGTTAACTTTTGTGTTATTCCCTCTATCCCTAATTCTTTTCTGATATCTTCATTCCTCTTGTGTTGTAATAAAGAATATCCCGCCACTGATCTTAGGAATTTCATTTCTGAGGCTTCTAGTCGTCTTTTGTCTCTTTCTGTTAAGGTCCAAGTCTCTGCTCCGTAAAGTAGTACTGGTAGGGCTACTGTTTTGTAGAGTTTTAACTGTGTTTCTTTCGTTGTTCTTTTTCCTAAGCTCCGTCTAATTGTTCCACATATACCTTGAAATCTATGCATCTTTTCTTCCATATCTCTTTTTTCCATATAAGAAATGTTGCATCCTAAATATTTAAAATTACTAACTTGCTCAATAATTTTGGAGTCAATAACTATTTTCGACCTTTTATGCTGGGTCCCTATGAAAGCCATTGTTTTTGTTTTAGTGTGTGAATATATTATTATTAATTAAGCTTGTGTATGAGTGCATTACATTACATGATGAAAAAGTCACGAAATTTTTAGCCATAAGTACATACGTGTGCAAATTATTAGACTCAAACGATAATTATATATATAATTATCGTTTGAGTCTAATAATTTGCACACGTATGTACTTATGGCTAAAAATTTCGTGACTTTTTCATCATGTAATGTAATGCACTCATACACAAGCTTAATTAATAATAAACTTACACACGACATTGTATATGCAGAATTCGTGGCGAAGTGAAGCTAATAATAATAATAATAATAATAATAATAATAATAATAATAATAATAATAATAATAATAATAATTGCTTACTTACTGGCTTTTAAGCAACCCGGAGGTTCATTACCGCCCTCACATAAGCCCGCCATTGGTCCCTATCCTGAGCAAGATTAATCCAGTCTCTACCATCATATCCCACCTGCCTCAAATCCATTTTAATATTATCTTCCCACCTACGCTTACTGTTAGGTTTCGTAACAAGCTGTTTTTTACGGTGATGGGTTGTTAGCCCTTCGCCCAGCCCCCAAGCTGGAGGACCACACCTTATAGGCTGTCCACGACTGCTTATTCAATATATTCACAGCTACCCTCCATATCTGGAGGCCGTCTCCTCTATCCGCAACCTGAGGACGCGCCATGCCGTGGTGATAGGGACCCACAATACATGGAATAATATTAACAAAGAGTATTATTATTATTATTAATAATAATAATAATAATAATACTCTTTGTTAATCAGCATTATTGTTACTTCACTCAGTTTTATTAAAAAAACCCAGTCATCAATGGTCCTGTAGGCATTACAGAGAATAACAGAATTCCTAAACAATTAATCTGTCTCCCTGTTCTTTTCAAGCTAACATAGGCTAACTAATGTACTCGTACTACATTTCTTCAAACTGATTTTAAAAAATGCCTTTTCTCGCTTTTATTGCAGAAATGATTACTTTTCGCAGAAACAATCCATTTTCCCGAAAATTCACGAAAAATCTACTGTCATGTCAGTCACATTCAAGATAAAATCTGCATTATACTTCTTGATGCATGTCAGTCACAGTTCGCGCTTTTTCGATAATTTAAAAAAAAATAATAAAATAAAAAGACTCTCGAGATGTTAAACTCTGCAAAATACCGACATTGATCAAACTGTTTCAAAAGGTTATTCATGAAGTAGGTACAGTATAAGTAAATTATACACGGTTCGTAGGTAGTCGAGCTACCGGCAGAGAAAGTTCCCGTCTTGGTGGTGGTGGTGGTGGTGGTGGTGGTCATGATAATGATGATGATGAGGAGGAGGAGGAGGAGTAGGAGGAGGAGGAGGAGGGGGAGAATTAGAGGTAGGAAAACAACTAAAACGTATGTGAGCGCGGATCCTTGCTTGGACATTTGGGGCTGAGGGTAAGAAAGTGTGCGAGTTTCATCCAAGGCAGTAGGCTAATAATTGTTTCACTCTGTACGTAATCGTTCTACTGAAAGACTCTAAAAAAATAAGGAAAACGCCGAAATACTATTCAAAAAAATTAAGAGAAGAAATGTCTCAGAGCACCATCCAAAACAGGCTTCTGCAGCAGAGCAGGGTGCTTAAAGCCCTGGTTTTTCTGAACCGACGCATGCGAGTTGCGAGGTGCGAGGCGAGGCCCGCCTCGCACAAATCCGGACTATACGAGAGATAGTGAGTGGTTTCTGTAACTGCGAGGTACGCAGACCTCGCACCTCGCAGTTCTGGAAACCACTCACTATCTTTTGTGTAGTTCGGATTTGTGCGAGGCGGGCCTCGCACCTCGCAACTTGCATGCGTCGGTTCAGAAAAACCAGGGCTTTAGATGTTATCCGCAACGTAGAAAGAGGTGAGGATCGAAAACCTCACTGGAAGAACGAAGGCCGAAAATAGATCGTCCAGAAGTCATCGAAGGCAGCCAAAAGTCAAGACTCAGAAATGTGGACACTTAAATCTGGTATTTTCCTCTTCTGTTAATACAACTACCATTCACCTACTGTAGTTTCGTCAGGTGAACGCGGCACCTAATTGAGTAAAATAAGACTGGTAATGAAAAGTTCTAGAGCTCGAAGTCAGTCAGATCGACAACGTTACCCAATTATTCTAATTATGTTTATCACCATAACCATTGCTAGCCATAATCCTTCTTACTGTTATTATCATTACCACTGTTATCGTCATGACTTTTGTTATCGTTATCATTATTACTGGTAGTACTATTATCGTCATAATTCTTATTAACTTTATCATCATAACTATTGTTACAGTCAAAATTCTTGCTATTGTTATTGTCATTACCACTGCTACCATCATAATTATTATTATTATCGTTACATCATCATTACCATCGTTATCGCTATATTTCTTGTAATCGTTATCATCAACATTGTTATAGTCATAATTGTTCTTATTGTTATCATCATTACTATAGTTATCGTTATAATTCTTGTAATCGTTATCATAAACATTGTTATAGTCATAATTCTTGCCATCATTATCGTACTTATCGTTATAATTCTTGTAATCGTTATCATCAACGTTATCGTTATCGTCATTACCATCGCTATCGTTATAATTCTTGTAATCGTTATCATCAACATTTCTATCGTTATCATCATTACCATCGTTATCGTTATAATTCTTGTTATCGTTATTATCAACATTGTTATCGTCATAATTCTTGTTATCGTTATTATCATTACTATCGTTATCGTTATAATTTTTGTAATCGTTATCATCGCTACCATCGCCATCGTTATAATTCTTGCAATCGTTATCAATATTGTTATCGTCATAATTCTTGTTATCGCTATCATCACTACCATCGTCATTGTTATAATTCTTGTAATAGTTATCATCACTACCATCGCTATTGTTATAATTCTTACAATCGTTATCATCAATATTGTTATCGTCATAATTCTTGTTATCGCTATCATCACTACCATCGTCATTGTTATAATTCTTGCAATAGTTATCATCACTACCATCGCTATCGTTATAATTCTTGCAATAGTTATCATCAATATTGTTATCGTCATAATTATTGTTATCGCTATCATCATTACCATCGTTATTGTTGTAATTCTTGTAATAGTTATCATCACTATCATCGCCATCGTTATAATTCTTGTAATCGTTATCAATATTGTTATCGTCATAATTATTGTAATCGTTATCTTCAACGCTGTTATAGTTATAAATTCTTGCATCAATCTTCAATACTGTTATCGTCATAATTCTTGTTATCGTTATCGTTATCATCATTACCATTGTTATCGTTATAATTCTTATAATCGTTATCATCACTCCCATGGCTATTGTTATACATAATTCTTCTAATCGTTATCAACAACATTGTTATCGTTATCATTCTTGCAATCATTATCATCAATAATGTTTTCGTCATAATTCTTGTTATCGTTATCACCATTACCATCGATCGTTATAATTCTTGTAATCGTTATCATTACCATCGTTATCGTTATAATTCTTGTAATCTTTATCATCAATATTGTAATCGTTATCATCACTCCCATGGCTATCGTTATACATCATTCTTCTAATCGTTATCAACAACATTGTTATCGTTATCATTCTTGCAATCATTATCATCAACATTGTTATCGTCATAATTCTTGTTATTGTTGTCACCATTACCATCGCTATCGTTATAATTCTTGTAATCGTTATCATTACCATCGTTATCGTTATAAATCTTGTAATCGTTACCATCAACATTGTTATCGCTATAATTGTTATCGTTATCGTCATTACCATTGTTATCGTTATAATTTTTGTAATCGTTATCAACATTGTTGTTGTAACAATCTTGTTATCGTTATCATAGTTACCGTCAACATTATCATCACTGCCATTATTATCTGTTATCGCTGTCATCATTAATATTGTTGCAGTCGTAACCGTAATGACGTAATGGTAGTCGTCACTATCTTAAAATTTGAAGAAGTAACTATCCATGTTCACTGACTTCGGTGAGAGTATTTTACGTAGAATGAAGCGGTTGAGTAAACGAAATTGATGAGTGAAGGCGTGGATATGAAAGGAAGTGGTCGTGGCCTATTTTAATCTACTCTCCCGATAATTTCCTGGAGAAAATGGGTCAGATAGTGGAATTGCGGTCTGTCTCATGAATACTCTGCTTGCTAGATGGAACAGCGAGAAACGAGAAGTGATGATGAAACACTGAAACTCCATATCCTGCCTGAGAGTCACTTCCGTTACCCCAGGAACTGGGCTGCCATCCCCATCGCGACCAGGGAGTGGCCGCGAAGAGAGAACCGCCTTCAAAATTAAACATTTCCTCAACAACATAATAAAATTACTGAATGTGATAATTACAATAAACAACACAATGGAACTGTGACTATAAGTAATGAATTAAAATAGATTAACATACAATTCAATGACTGTTACATAACTATTTTTTATTTTAATTGGATTATTATTATTTAGGTTATTTAGCGTCTGAACGAAATGAAGGTGATAATGCCGGTGAAATGAGTCCGGAGTCCAGCACCGAAAGTTAAGGCTCATTCACAATGAAAATTAAACATAACGTAAGCGTTAACTTAAGAATGTAAACGTTACGGTAAAATCAAGAAGTCATACCATCATTCACAATGGGGACATAAACATAACCGCAAACATACTTGGTAACCATGGAAACATAACAACGACGCCATTTCCTCATATTCTGTCGTATACTTCAGCGCTCCACGATTGTGTTCTGTTTGCATATCACGTAAGCATAAGCATGAAAGTTTAGAGTTTGCAAACTTCCATGTTAACGTCTTACGGTAATGTTTATGTGAATCATTGTGAATGATCCCATTTGGTAGCCTGGACGCAAACTTCTGTGTTTATGTTACAGTTATGTTTAATTTTCATTGTGAATGGGCCTTTACCCAGCATTTGCTCGTTTTGGGTTGAGGGAAAACCCCGGAAAAAACCTCAACCAGGTAACTTGCCCCGACCGGGATTCGAACCCGGGCCACCTGGTTTCGCAGTCAGACGCGCTGACCGTTACCCCACAGGTGTGGACGTTACATAACTAGAATAGAACCAAGCGGATTAAGAAAATAGAGCTTATATAGAGTTAAAGGGGTAAAACTGCATTAATTTAAAGAACAGAATCTTTAGGACTGTAAGTAACCAAAAAGTCAAATGTCATTTTGGTATTTGAATAACGGTTCCGTCGAAAAAAATTGTGTCTCATGTTTGAATCTCATTTATGGTAAAACTATTGGGTATTGAGACATATGAGTGGTAAGATATCAACGAGAAGAACAAGCCGAAAAAAATATTCCTTCGTCATTTCTTCGAAGAATGCTTAGTTTGTGTATAGACGTACAAAATCGATTAAAATCGCATTTACAGTGTGACGGACATTTAATCAGATAATTTTGTTTCTAACTGGAATTATGAATGGGATTCTAAAAAAAAAAAGACACCGCAGCACAATAGGTTGTATACTGTCGTGGCGGTGTAGATACTTGGTGACAATTTAATTGCTGGTATCGCGAAGGGAAGCGCCACGTTTCGTGGCCGCTACAAGCGGCGAAGTCAACAACTCAGACCAGAGGTCTGCATCGGACGTTTTCGCTCAAGCGCCAAATAGTTCATAGCATAATCCGATAGGTAGCGCACATGCATGATGGGTAAAATTGTCGCGAGCGATAGATCCTTGAACGGCATAAGCCGAGCGTTAGGCATTCGTTCTTGTTACTGGCAAGAAGTACCCTGTCAAAAATGGAGAGCGAGCTAAAAGATGTAGGAAACTACTCAACAAGGAATACAAGTTAAGTGCTAAAGAAGGTATGAAGAGTGATGTGTGGGACAGATTCTTACTTGTGATACTTAGTGTATCAATCTTTGCGTCTGTAACAATTGTGTAGCATGATTATTCGTTTTATTTTCTGTGACGTTATCTCTGTAGTAGTATTGTTATTAATCTACTACTATATCAATAATATTTTGTAAAACGTTGCTACATTGCCACAGTATATAGGCGGAACATTATGTATGGACCTATCATATTATATATGTGGTAAATCAAATACTGAATAATTATTAATTAGCAATAATAACTGTATATCGAAGTTTTTCATACTATTTTATTTATAACTCCATGTTACTGTTTTGGTATGTTCCATTAGACGTTTGTCATAAACGCAGAAAATAAAGCCTTATTTTTACGGTGTAAGCAAAACATATGTGTATCTTATCTGTCGCCTTCCATACAAGATAAGACATGTCGGTGAGATGACCTTGTACTGTGCTTCTATTTATTACGGGCGTATCACGACAGACCTTATCTCACTCGAGGGTGCGACATTCGACCGAGTTCAAGCGAGCGATTTAAGTCCAATGCAGCACTCTGACTCGGACCGTCTGCAGCGCCACTATTCTGTGGCTGTGGCTATGTGTGAAGTCCCCCATTTACATCCATTATTCACAAGCTGCAGCGCTTCAGAAGCACATATAAAAGTGTCTCCTCTCAAGGGGCTCTAAACCATATGTTTTAAAATACGTTGCGTCTCAAATTTTGATACGTAATTAATTATTTCCTAAAGCAAATATTAATAATAAAACTGATGTAATATTACTTGTGTTTTGTTTAAAAACTACTCGTATTTTACAAACAAAGAATACATTTTCAAAGATTAAGAGCATGAAATGACTTTTGGTAGCTTGCGGAACTTTCAAAACCTTTTCCTATAATATATATTATTTAATGTACCGAAGTACATATGATATTTCCATGCAGATATTCTGCGTCATCATACGATGAAAGAGTAATGGAACGGAGAAAAATTCTCTCCGGCGCCGGGATTTGAACCCGGGTTATCAGCTCTACGTGCTGATGCTTTATCCACTAAGCCACACCGGATACCCACCCCGGTTATTCCGGCGCTTATTCCGTCGGATCCCGGCCAACTAGTCACTCATAACGAGTACACCTCAGCACATGTGTGGACTTCGGTCCTACGTTCATAGACATCTATGACGTAGTGCAGAGGGCGGCCACTAGAGGGAACCCAACAGTTGGAACTTAAACTGAGACGATTCTGTCCGACGCCGGGGTGGGTATCCGGTGTGGCTCAGTGGATAAAGCATCAGCACGTAGAGCTGAAAACCCGGGTTCAAATCCCGGCGCCGGAGAGAATTTTTCTCCGTTCCATTACTCTTTCATCGTATTCTCCTATAATGTTACAAATTTACACTATCAACTTACGGCTCCACACCACACAATTAGGACGAGAAGGAAGAGGAGATGCAGAAGAATGAAAAGAATAATTAGGAGAAGAATTAAGATGAGGAGTAGGAAAAAAGGAGGAGCAGCAGGAGACAGGAATGAACAGAGGAAAGGGAAAAATGTGAGAAGAAAAGGAAAGAATAACAGGGAGATTAAGCAGAATGAGAAGTATAATGAAGAGAAATAAGTGAGAATAAGGAAAAAGAAGACGAAAAAACGAAGACGTGGGAGATGATTGAACTGGTGGTGAAGCAGGAGAAAGAGATTAATAAGATGATGTTGTAAAGGAACGGAAGAAGATTTACAGAACAACAAAAATATGGCGATAATGAAGCAGAGTAGAATAACAACGTTAAGGGAAACATAAATATCCACAGTCATTTTGTTTAACAATGCAAGTAAAGATATTCATGCGGCGCAATGCGGGAATTGCAGTGGAGGAGCTATCATTATTCAGTCAACATGTCAAACGTCTGACTGCATGTCTCAGTTGGCATTCGAACTCCGGAGCGTTAGTTGCAGATTTAACGATGGAAAGCCGAACAGTTCGTGTCTCAGAGTCGTTGAACACGGTGGTACACGGATGACAAGACATCATTCCGGACCCTGTGACAGTAGCAAGAAACCCCGATTTGAATAATGCAGCTGTTAACCAGAGCTAAATGGCTAAATCCTGGTTCGCTCCATCCACTTATGCAAATTGCCTCACCCAATTAATCAACTCTTATTGCCCATTATAGCGGTTTTAGGTTTACTGCGGTGTCTTAAAGACCGATTGCCATGGAAACGAAATAACAGGATTCGCTTTAGGATTATACAAGTTGTCTCCAACTTTCCAAGATGGTGTCCAATTAAAGTAAGGAAAAAATACATCTCCGTTATACGGGCACATTATTAAATAGATCGAACAATACTAATGCCAATATATTATCAAAAGCTCGTTTATAAGAGGTGGAGCAATCAGTCTGTATGCGCAGTACTTTGCTTAATCTTCGAAGAGAGTTTAGGAAGTTCAACGCTGACTTAACAGTTCTACGTGGAAATTCGTAAGATATCAACTGACAGCTATCTGAAGTTAAAGTTAAGGGCGAAGATGATGATGATGATGATGATGATGATGATGATGATGATGATGATGATGATGATGATGATGATACAGTGACAATGACAACTGTGATGGTTGTAATGGTGCTGATAAAAATATTGATGTCTGTGAAAGTGATGCCGATAATGAGAAATGATACTATTTACGACGATGGTATTGTTGGTAATAAATGATGATGATAATACTAATAATAGTAATAATAATAATAATAATAATAATAATAATAATGAAATAGATGCTGATGAAGATTATAGTATTGGTGATGGTGCTCATGAAGATGATGGTTCTGGTGATGATGATGATGATGATGATGATGATGATGATGGAATAATTGTGCTCATGAAGATTATGGTGTTAGTGACGATATGCTGAAATGCAACTGATGAAGGTGACAATATTGGAGGCGGTGCTTATGTAGATGGTGTTGGTGATGAAAATGGAATGAAGTAATAATAATTTTAGTGTTCTTGATGAAGTGAAATAATGTTGCCGATAGTGAAATGAAATAATGTTGCTGAAGATGAGGGTGTTGGTGACGATATGCTGAAATGCAACTGATGAAGGTCATAATATTGGAGGCGGTGCTTATGTAGATGGTGTTGGTGATGAAAATGAAATAAAGTAGTAATAATTTTAGTGTTCTTGATGAAGTGAAATAATGTTGCCGATAGCGAAATGAAATAATGTTGCTGAAGAAGACAGTATTGGTGACGATATGCTGAAATGCAACTGATGAAGGTCACAATATTGGAGGCGGTGCCTATGTAGATGGTGTTGGTGATGAAAATGGAATGAAGTAGTAATAATTTTAGTGTTCTTGGTGAAGTGAAATAATGTTGCCGATAGTGAAATGAAATAATGTTGCTGAAGAAGACAGTATTGGTGACGATATGCTGAAATGCAACTGATGAAGGTCACAATATTGGAGGCGGTGCTTATGTAGATGGTTTTGGTGATGGAAATGGAATGAAGTAGTAATAATTTTAGTGTTCTTGGTGAAGTGAAATAATATTGCCGATAGTGAAATGAAATAATGTTGCTGAAGAAGAGGGTGTTGGTGACGATATGCTGAAATGCAACTGATGAAGGTCACAATATTGGAGGCGGTGCTTATGTAGATGGTGTTTGTGATGAAAATGAAATGAAGTAGCAATAATTTTAGTGTTCTTGGTACAGTGAAATAATGTTGCCGATAGTGAAATGAAATAATGTTGCTGAAGATGAGGGTGTTGGTGACGATATGCTGAAATGCAACTGATGAAGGTGACAATATTGGAAGCGGTGCTTATGTAGATGGTGTTGGTGATGAAAATGGAATGAAGTAGTAATAATGTTAGTGTTCTTGATGAAGTGAAATAATGTTGCCGATAGTGAAATGAAATAATGTTGCTGAAGATGAGGGTGTTGGTGACGATATGCTGTAATGGTGCTGCTAAAGATGATAATGTTTGTGACAGTACTCGTAAAGATGATGGTGTTGATACTGCAATAATAGAGGCTGCTCATCAAAATCATTGTATTGGTAATGGTAATGGAATAATTTTAAGGATGAATATGACATGTTGGGGATGATGAAATGGAATAATGGTCCTTATGATGGTCAGGTGATGATAATGCTATTATGTTGCAGATGACGATGAGTGTGTTGGTGAAAATATGTTGTAATGGTGTTGATGAATATGATAGTGTTGGTGACAGATGATCGTGTTAGCCGTTGATAATGATGACGATGATGATTATGGAATAATAGTGCTGATAATTTTCAGTGACGCTACTCATTAAGATTATGTTTGTGATAATGAAATAATAGTAGTATAGATGACGGTATTGGTGGTGATAGTAGAATAATGTAATAACAATGGCGTTCGTGGTGATGATAATGATGATGGTGATGAATGTTGACTATGATACTGGATAATGCTGGTGATGAAGATGGTGATACTGATGATGACGATGGTAATGGTGCAGATAAAGATAACAGCGTTACAGGTAATAATAACAATGTAAGAATATTGATGATAATTTTAGTGGCGATGCGTCAGAGGAAGAACGATTGTTTCTATACATCTGAAGTCTGATTAGTGTAATATGTAGCTAGTCAGCGATGTATGCAATGAAGGGGGAAAGAAACTGGCCACTCTATCCCATTATTTCTTGGCTTAGTTGCCTCATGAGTGATGCCTTATTGGTGTCACTTATGAGGTTCACTGTCTTCGGACAGTTGACTAAACAAACAATGGTTGATAAAGGCGATGATGAATGTGGTGCGTTAGTGATATATAATTATAATAATGGAGTAATGCTACTGGTGAAGATTAGTGCCAGGAAGTTCATGCCCTTAAAACCTAGTAAATATGCACGAAAATAAGCCTTTTAATAATAATAATAATAATAATAATAATAATAATAATAATAATAATAATAATAATAATATGTTTTATTTAACGACGCTCACAATTGCAGAGGTTATATCAGCGTCGCCGGATGTGCCGGAATTTTGTCCCGCAGGAGTTCTTTTACATGCCAGTAAATCTACTGACATGAGCCTGTCGCATTTAAGCACACTTAAATGCCATCGATCTGGCCCGGGCTCGAACCCGGAACCTTGGGCATAGAAGGCCAGCGCTATAACAACTCGCCAGCCAGGTCGACGTATAATAATAATAATAATAATAATAATAATAATAATAATAATAATAAATGTAACAACATTATAGGTAAAACTAAATGAGATTAAACTTACATTTCGTTCGTTTACAAGCAAAACACATTAAACCAAAAATACTGCTTCTGAGAAAAAGGTGTAGGCAATGTAGACTACATAATGTATGTGTATAAACTGAGAATTATTGTAAAATGAAATAGGTCTACAGATAAAGAGAAACAGCTTACTAATAATAATATTTTGAGGATTTAGTTTTGTCAAGCAGTTTCAAAAGCCTTTTCCCCAGAAATAATATTTTTCACTGAATTCGGATGATACACAACATTAAGAGATAAGAGGAAGATGGAAATATGGAAGATTGGAGAAGAGGGGTTTGCCGTGAATGACCTGCCGTTGGGGAGAAAACTATGAATGAACGAATGAATGAATGAATGAATGAATGAATGAATGAATGAATGAATCAATCAATCAATCAATCAATCAATCAATCAATCAATCAATCAATAACAAAATATACTTCTAGCATTGACGTTTTTGATTCGTTCCATCCCAACACTTGAAGGTTTGTTTACATCTACAGACATTGAACGTATCAGACACGACAAACTTTCTTTAGTGCATTATGTAGCCTATAGGAGCGTTCAGATCTAGCGTAGTGTAGAGCTCTATATAGAGCTCTAGCGTAGTGTAGGCGCAGAGACACGTACAGACCGAAGACATTACCTATATAGTATAGCACAGCACAGCATAGCATTAGTACAGTATAGTATAGTGAAGGTATAGTATAGTATAGTATAGTAAAGTTATAGTATAGTACAGTACAGTATAATATAGTATAGTGAAGTTATAGTATAGTACAGTACAGTATAATATAGTATAGTGAAGTTATAGTATAGTACAGTACAGTATAATATAGTATAGTGAAGTTATAGTATAGTACAGTATAGTATAGTGAAGTTATAGTATAGTACAGCATAGTATAATGAAGTTATAGTATAGTATAGTATAGTATAGTATAGTATAGTATAGTATAGTATAGTATAGTATAGTATAGTATAGTACAGTACAGTACAGTATAGTGAAGTTATAGTATAGTATAGTATAGTAAAGTTATAGTATAGTACAGTACAGTATAATATAGTATAGTGAAGTTATAGTATAGTACAGTACAGTATAATATAGTATAGTGAAGTTATAGTATAGTACAGTATAGTATAGTGAAGTTATAGTATAGTACAGCATAGTATAATGAAGTTATAGTATAGTATAGTATAGTATAGTATAGTATAGTATAGTATAGTATAGTATAGTATAGTATAGTACAGTACAGTACAGTACAGTACAGTATAGTATAGTGAAGTTATAGTATAGTATAATGAAGTTATAGTATAGTATAGTATAGTATAGTATAGTATAGTATAGTATAGTATAATGAAGTTATAGTATAGTATAGTATAGTATAATGAAGTTATAGTATAGTACAGTATAATATAGTGAAGTTATAGTATAGTATAGTACAGTACAGTATAGTATAGTGAAGTTATAATTATAGTACAGTACAGTATAATATAGTATAGTGAAGTTATAGTATAGTACAGTATAGTGAAGTTATAGTATAGTACAGTACAGTATAATATAGTATAGTGAAGTTATAGTATAGTACAGTACAGTATAGTGAAGTTATAGTATAGTATAGTATAGTATAGTACAGTACAGTATAGTATAGTGAAGTTATAGTATAGTACAGTACAGTATAATATAGTATAGTGACGTTATAGTATAGTATAGTGAAGTTACAGTATAGTACAGTATAGTATAGTATAGTATATTATAGTATAGTGAAGTTATAGTATAGTACAGTATAGTATAGTATAGTATAGTGAAGTTATAGTATAGTACAGTATAGTATAATATAGCATAGTGAAGTTATAGTATAGTATAGTATAGTATAGTGAAGTTATAGTATAGTACAGTATAGTGAAGTTATAATATAGTACAGTATAGTATAGTGAAGTTATAGTATAGTATAGTATAGTGAAGTTATAGTATAGTATAGTGAAGTTATACAGGAACATACATTTTTAACATTAACCTGCCTATACTCGGAAACACTGTTGTCCCCTTCCATTACAGGAGTTTGATGTTACTACTGCAATATGTAAACAAATCATTTTACTAGGTATAGGAGGAGAGAAAAGTAGTGTATCCATTTATGTTGTAGGGAAATACGATATTACGATTTTCAGTTTGATCATCACTTTTACGAAATTTATCAAAATGCAGTAGAGTAGTAACATTTTTTTTTTCAAAAACTCAACTTTTTAGGCGGCTATGTTCGTTATGTAATGTCTACTTTATTTAGCATATTAATTATTGATGTTAACATACAATACAGAGAGTGCATTTAAATTGAGGGGCTCATAAGTAAAGGGCTGTAAGTGCACTTGTTACTTTTGAGAACATGGGGTTTACATATTTAAGCTTTCGTAAAACCGGTGAAATTTTTATTTAAATTTTAATGTGTGATGCGATTAAAATATCCCTTTGCCACTAAAATTTTAGATACTTTAGCTTACACTGGATGCACTTAACTCATGTTATTACAAATGTCACTAGCATTCCTTTGCTTCTAGCCACCTCAATTCAAAAAAAGCTAATCTGAATTTTTAAACAAGTTGCTGAAAATGGTTGCCGTTCATTACAATGCAGGCTTCAATTCTTTACGCATATTATTAAAAACATTTTGAAGCATATTCTCTGAAATTTAATTTATCGTTTCTCCAATATAATTTTTAGTACGATATTATTAATATAGGTTCTTTCTTCTATAGAAAACGCAACCATATTTCTGAAACACACTATACACTGCAGTGTTTACTTCACTGCTTGAAGACTTCGAATGCAACAGCGGCCGTAAGTTTGTGTGTCTGACGGGAGCAAGGACATTAGTGAAGGGGTGAGAGTGAAGTACATTCAGAAATGCAGGTACAATAAAAATGCAAGTAAAAATAAAATGATGTCCCTGTAGTATAGTACAGTATAGTAGAGTATAGTATAGTACAGTACAGTACAGTACAGTACAGTATAATATAGTGAAGTTATAGTATAGTATAGTATAGTATAATATAGTATAGTTTAGTGAAGTTATAGTATACGTGTAGTACAGTATAGTATAGTGAAGTTGTAGTATAGTACAGTACAGTATAGTATAGTGAAGTTATAGTATAGTGCAGTGCAGTACAGTACAGTACAGTACAGTACAGTACAGTACAGTATAGTATAGTATAGTATAGTATATATATTTTTAGTAGGTTATTTTACGACGCTTTATCAACATCATAGGTTATTTAGCGTCTGAATGAGATGAAGATGGTAATGCCGCGGTCCAGCATCGAAAATTACCCAGCATTTGCTCATTACCTCAACCAGGTAACTTGCCCCGACCGGGAATCGAACCCGGGCCACCTGGTTTCGCGGCCAGACGCGGTAATCGTTACTCCACAGGTGTGGTCAGTATAGTATAGTATAGTATAGTATAGTATAGTATAGTATAGTATAGTGCCTGCCACGCTACTCGTCTGACATTCAATGTCTGTAGATGTGAACAGACCTCTCGACTTTTGACAAGACACTAAACATCACATAAAAGTGAATTCTCTGATAATTTGGTGAGCTGGTACAAGATCAATGCTTAAAACAGCATAAAACATGCACGATTAGGTATACAGCACAGTCTATATTCAAGCTCTTGAGTCTCCAACTCTCTAATGAAAATCGAACCCGAGTCTACTGGATTTGTAGACAGATACGGTATCATTTCAACACAACGAAGGATCATTTTAAAGACAATACTTGTTAATTAGTTACAATACTCTGCGTGCTATACACGCTGTTCGGAAACTCATGTACATCTTATACGCTCATGTCCACACGTATGAGATCCATTCTACTCTGAGAAGGTTTCACTGGCTTTCATAAACATTCTTATATGAGGAGAGATGCGATGGCAGGTCTCCAAAATGGGAAAGTAGGGGACGGGAGAAGAAATGAAGGAAGAATTGGCGATGAGTAAGAGATGATAGAGAAGCCACGATGAGATTTCAGACAAAAGGACGACTTTAGGGTGCAGGGGCGAAAAGCAGCACTGCAACACTCAGGACGGGGAGGGGGGGATATCATTTCTACGCACAGTTTAAAAAATTCGACTCGCATGCATGATACAAAAGAAGCTACAAAGAAAGAGATAATGCAATTGTGTTCTTAAAAGACGATGCGGAGGACAACGAATTGGCGTTAATATCTGGCACTAGGAGCAACCTTCAGAAGAACCACCGCCATCACCAACACTAAAAATCTTAGACCCTGATGTTATAAATGGTATGCAACCATTTTATTTAAGAGAAACTGTTTATATTTTCAGTCCCCTACTATGGATAGTCAAAAACCCACATTTCAGACGTCAATTTTTTTTAAGAAATTTAAGGTTTTCGAAATTTCTGAAAATGTTAATTTTTTTAAATAATGTACTACATATCACTACATAAATTATTATTATGTTAAAGGTGGTAATCTATACATAACTGAGTCACAAAAATACTATAAAACAATATAAATTAACAGTTATAAAGATAGTAAAGTTCAGTTTTAAGTACCAAAATAAATATTCATACGAAATTTCAATGAGAATTTTCAGTTTATTTCTAGACTGAATCAGATTTTATAATGATCTCTTGCTATTTAGTAAAAACTATGTCAGACGGATAAGAGTGCTTTTGAATCTAAACACGTCATAAAATCACTTATGTATCTAACCATCTACTCGTATGTTCCTATTCATCTATCCATATAATTACTTATCTATCTCACTCTATCTACCTACCTGTTGAATACAGAGTGTAACAAGATGAGTTTTATGAACTCCGAGAGATTGTGAGGCAGACAAAATGGACACATTTTCATTACATAGGCCTACATAGGATTTGAAATGCCATCCTCCGATCGAAATTGACCGACCGACCGACCGACCGACCTACCGACCGAACCAAACCAACCAACCAAACCAAACCAACCAATCAACCAAACCAAACCAAACCAAACCAACCAACCAACCAAACCAAACCAAACCAAACCAAACCAAACCAAACCAAACCAACCCACCAACCAACTCAACCAAACCAACTCAACCCAACCAAACCAAACCAACCCAACCCAATCAAATACCAACCAACCAACCAACCAACCAAATACCAACCAACCAACCAACCAAACCAAAACCAACCAACCAACCAAACAACCGAACCAAACCAACCAACCAAACCAAACCAAACCAAACCAAGCCAACCAACCAACCCACCAACCAACCAACCAACCAACCAACCAACCAACCAACCAACCAACCAACCAACCAACCAACCAACCAACCAACCAACCACTCATCCACCCACCTACCTACCTACCCATACCTTATTTTATTTCAAGGAGTGCAGTTCGGTGGCTCCTTTGAACACCCACTTACAGATGTATGACTTCCTACACAAACCCCTCTGACAATTCCATCCTGTCCCCTCGTCCCAACATTGCACAGTTGCCAAAATCCTGGTGACCCTCGAAATTATGCAGTGAAACTGACGGGATTCTTGGAATTCGGAAAAGATGCGACAACTCTGCCTCCACGTGGATTTGACGGGAGCCTGTCAAATCTTCTGAACGAAGGTTGTGATTGATTACTAACAGGAGAAGACAAGATTTCCGTCACAGTAAGGAAGACATTTATTTATGACAACCAATTAGTAGTGGGCAGTAGAAGGTCTGTCGGCAAAGTCTTTTCTATGAAACTGTACTCCATGAAGTAAAATAAGGTATACCTACCTACCTACCCACCCACCCACCCACCCACCCACCCAATCATACATCTACCTACCTGTCCATCTTCTATATATCTACCAACATTATCCACTCACTTTATTCCTACTCATTCACATAATTATCTGCGTGCCTACTTACCTGTCTCTCTACCTATCTATTTGTCTACCTGTCCATTTATCTATTTGTAGGCCTTATGTCCTCTCTACCTGCCTATTTACCTGGCCTAAACACTTATACCTTCCTTCCTATTTAGCACATCTAAAAAGGTAAATGTATCCCCGTAACATGCCATGAAGGCACTTGGGGGGCATGGAGGAAGAGCTCCATGCTTTCCATGACCTCGGCACTAGAATGAGGTGGTGTGGTTGGCACCACGCTCTGACCGCCTTTTACCCCGGGGAAGGACCCGGTACTCAATTTTATAGGAGGCTGAGTGAACCTCGGGGCCGTTCTGAAAGTTTGGCAACGAGAAAAAATCCTGTCACCACCTGGGATCGAACCCCGGATCTTCCAGTCCGTAGCCAGCTGCTCTACCAACTGAGCTACCCGGCCGCCATTTAGCACATCTATCATACATTAAGAGGAAACTTGCGCAATACTTCTGCAGATTGAGCAGACTTCTTGACAATTGTACTTTCAACATTTTACTCATTTATTTTTTTTCTTTTGGAAATAAGGCATGAAGTAAGTGGGCGTTAAACTTACACAAGATTTGAAGCTACCGATAATGACTGCTTGTGGAATGCGGAAGACGTGTGAGGCGACGCGCTTGACAGTTGAACAGGGCGATCAATTGAATTGTGTAATTACGTCATACCTCACACGTAGCAGTGACCCCAGTCTCTTGTTTGGGAGGTCTCGTGTCGTAGTAATTGATTTTTCACACCCAAGCCACTCTAGCGCATGATCGAGCAACACGATACCATCTCATTCACATGCACGATGACAGCCGGGTGGTGAGGAATCAGTTCTTAACCTAATTGCCGATTACTTATTTTTTATTTCTCTATCTATTTTTTATTTATTTTAATTATTTACTTGTTTATTTATTTATTTATGTGTGATGACTTGTGACTCAGTACCTTTTCTAGTAAAATAAAATCTGGGGACCCGAGATCGATTACCGCATGGATATGAACATTTATCTCCTTCCCATGGAAATTGTACGAATTTTATTTCTTGTAGGGAAAACTCTGCTAATTCCGCAGTACGGGTAATTTCGCAGTAGTGCATATATGATTTTACTGCGGCTTTACAACAGCGTGAACGTAAGCTTTGAGAGGCTGTCAACAGGAGGCATGTCCTCTGCAGTGTTATAGAAAAAAATCAAGGATATTGGTCGACACCTCAGCAATACAGTGAAACATCGAAAGTTGGCTGTTTTTCGTGTTTTGCTACACAGCTGTGAAGAAAGTGAGCATTGTTACATATAAACTGTTCCTTTTATGTTCCTTTCATAATGTATCTCACAATTATTTACTACTGCGGAATCAGAAAATTCCTATTGCGGATTTATCCGCACTGTTGCGGAATTACCCGAGTTGTTCTTTTTCAAATGTAATGTATGTACAACTAAATATATTTGCATTTTAATAGATCTCTTTATCTCATTTGGTAATGAAAGGTTTCGTCCATGTCTACATACCTTGATAATATTTGTCAATAAACATTTATTTCTTAATATTGCGGAATTAGCCGAGTGTCCCCTATCTGTTTTTCGTTGTATCAGGCGATCGCCTTGCACCATAACAACATTGTATGTGTATTTATTCACACTGCAAATGGGTATATACCCGGTGGCAGTGGTAACTAATTACACTCAATAATGACAATTAATAATAAACACAACTAATAAAAAACAATAATTAATAATAATAATAATAATAATAAAATAATAATAATAAGGAACATCCTAAATTAAAATGAAGCATGGTCACTTAAAATAACATTTAAAGTAAATCTAATTTGCATCTTAACCCTAAGCTCGAACTAAGACCCACGAGTCTGACAGGTTCATATCTGCACAAGTACCTTTCGGCACTACACTTATTTCGCTGTCAACTCACTCACTGCACTGATTCTACCTGATTTCACTAACACTTCTAACCATTTCACTGTTCGAATACTTTGCACAGCCACTTCACTGACACCAACACACTTCACTTACACAATAGACTTCACTGACACTACACACTTCACTGACACAACACACTTCCTCACTGATAGAACACTTCAAATAACAAGATATCAATTACACCCTTTAACTAGTGTGTATAATATACTACCGTCTATTAGTAAAGTCCTTAAGCTTATCTTTAAATACATTATTGGTTATTGGTAAAGCCTTTAGTAAGTCTACAGGTAAAACATTCCAGTCCCTGATAGTACGATTGAGAAAAGAAAACTTTCCAGTGTCCGTCCTCTGTCTTCTTTCCCTCAATTAACATTAACATTAACATTAACAGGGAGTCCTAATATTAAAGGCTATCTAATTTTTGTTCATAATGTTCCCAAGAAAAGGAACTTGTCAAAGATTCCGATATTTTAATGTAGATGATGACGAGGATGATTATTTATTTATTTCATAGACCGATCTCTGGTACAAAGCCATCATTTGTATTGCGAATATATCATAGCTCTTACTGTCTCACAATGCTCTTGTAATACAACTTTTTTAAATGTATCTGTTTTTTTTTAAGTGATTCGGAAGATCTGCATCCGTATAGGATCAAAAAATTAATTTACGTAATCACAGAACATAACTTATAGGGCCTACAGAGTGTTAAGTGTTCAATGAGAGTAACTTCAGACAGTAAATACTTAACACAAAGGAATAACACCTCTGACTGAGGTTCTGGCTGATATACACATCTATTATCAAGCAGTACATCTCACTTGACGATATGTGTCAGAGGAAGAACAACTGTTTGTATACATCTGTGGTCTGATCTGTTTTTTCAGTATCCATGTTTCGCTGCCATACAAGAGAATAGGTATGACTAACATTCTGTAAAATTTCATTTGCATGTTTTTTCTACAATGTTAACTTTAAGTTCTTCTAATTGTTTTACAAATTTCAGCCACAGCAGGGAACTCAAAAGTGCATTTAGAATTAAAACTACAGAAGAAGCTAATATAAAAATTACTTATGTACCAAAACAGCTAAATTAAGCATATAACAGATAATGACACAATACTTGTGTGGGTGTCACTAGTATAAGCACTTATATCTTCTGTACCTCGTTTTTGACAGGCTTATTGAACTCGAACTCTTGCACTTCTAGTTTAATAATATTATTTCTTTGAAATATTTTGTTGTGACTCTGTTTATAATGTCATAATCATTTATTGCTGTATTATTTAATAATTTCTTAAGGGGAGATAGTTCTTAAGGTGTGTGAAAAATGAGAAAAAGTTTGCATGAAAGCAGCCTGGCATAGATTTGGTTCTAATGAACATAGCTTTTTGAAATTTTTTGTGCTGAATGATGGAGCTTTTGGCTATTGAATGCACCTAGAATAATTTTTCATCTACTTATTTGTAAGATAAATATTTTTTTAGTATTAGAAGTTTTTTTTAGAGTATCGTTACACAAAATGATATTGGTGCCACTTTTCTTCAGAAACTAATTAAGGCAGGATTATGAAATTTTCACGGTATGTTAATAGATACATATTAGTAATTTTCATGCAATTATTTTAAGGAAACTAAAAAAATGTCTGATTTATGCCAATTTTTCAAGTTCGAAAAAAATTATTTTCTTTCAACAACGGATTTCATTTGAGCCCTAGTACCAAAATAATGGACATATTAAAAAGATACTGCATGGTTATGATTAATATGTATCTATTAATATACCTTGAAAATTTCGTAACCCTATCTTAACTTATCTGAGAAACGTGCACCATTGTCATTTTGTGTAACGATACTCTTAAAAAAACCTTTAATATTAAAGAAATATATTTCTGTCTTGCAAAGAACTAGATGGAAACTATTCTAGGCTCATTCAATAGCCAGAAGCTCCATGATTCAGTACAAAAAATTTCAAAAAGCTATGCTCAATAGAACCAAAACTATGTCGGGCTGCTTTCAGGCAATTTTTTTTTCTCATTTTCTACACATCTTAACAAGTATCTCACCTTAAGTGCATACCTGTGTAAATTATTGTATAGATTTAGTTTTCTTCTTTTTTCAGTTGGTTATTTAACAACGCTCCATCTACTACAGAGTTATGTGGCGTCGAAGGGATTGGTGTTAGCGAGATGGTATTTGGCAACATGAAGCCGAGGATTCGTCATAGATTACCTGACATTCGCTCCACGGTTGGGGAAAACCTCGGAAAAAAACCAAGCGGGAATCGAATCCACGAGCGAGCGCAATCCCAGATAGGCAGGCAAGCGCCTTAACTGACTGAGCTACCCCGGCGGCTTTTAGTTTTCTTCTAACATCTCCATTTTGCCTAAAATATGGTAGTAAATATGGTTTAAAAAATAAGTAATTTTAATTGCTAATACGTTTATTATTTTTTATACTATGTTAAAAATTCTGATATTGCCATATTAGTTACTACAGAAGAAATAAAATTTTCATAGTAACGAATTAGATTTTATGCTCGACCATGCCGAAATGTAGTAATTATATACCTGGTAGCAGTCCTTTAATGCATGTCATTAAAGTACACCTATTCATTAAAGTTCAAGTGTTCAGCCAATGACAAGTCAGCTTTGTACCGTTATATCGATTATTCTCGGATTTGCAATCGAAAGACAATTAGCGAAAAGTCACGGAGGCTGGAAATCCAATACTGTCGCAGAAGGTTATGTTCTGTTACTATAATAAATTAGCGTTAATTGTAAATAACTTTCAAATAAATTCAATTTGTCACCTCGTTTTTCAATTCTAAATCAATTTCCAGAGTAATCTTCATCTTATTCTCTGCCAGGGTCAATGACATTCGGCCTTGGAAAAAATCAATACTTTCGCGTCTGCGCACATCTCACAATTCAGGTCAGTTCGCACATAACCATAAGAAGACCTAATTTTAAATAATTTCAAGTTAGAAATATGGTCGAGCATAAAAAGTCGTATGAAACTTGCCTATAATGGTAATTAAGACGCTCGTATGAAAATTATGAAACGAGCGTCTTAATTACTATCATTATAGACTCGTTGCATAATGTACTATTTTCGTTTATGTTATAATATTCTGTTTGAGTTTGAAAATTTCAACAGGTTAACTTAAGTAAAAAGTGTTTTATTAATTTATATTTGTAAAAATAAATGGTATCGCCTCTGGAAATTCGTATCGAACTTATTCTCCAATGTGAAGTCTTCGGCTGGATGACCTATGACTAGGGAGTGTTCGTAGTTCCTGAGATGTAAATCGAACAGTATTATTTATTTGATGCGATTAAATGACGCCATTAAAACCTTAATCGAATGCTCGTTCCTCAAAAATGGGCGGAGACGCTAGAAATGGAATGGTAATTCTTCCGCACGAAACTCTTTGGACGCTCCAGTTTTAACAAATATTCCCTGCACCATCACACCATTAAACAGTCTCCTCTCACGATAACTTTGATGATAGAGGGAATGATGGGGTGGAACAGCATGGAAACAAGAAATAGGGTAGCAGCAGGAAAAACACTATTGAGAGGGCTGCTTTTTTCCAAATCTCCATCACAGTCACGAATAATTTAAATGTAAACCCGGTCGATGACAATTTAAAACCACGCCTCCCTATTGGACAGAGAAACTTTTTTCTTCCCTTCTACTTCGTCCGAGCGTTGGTTTCACGAACCCTTGCTTGTAGTTATTTAAGACGGGAAATTAAATTAACAATCAACAGAATGTGGGTGCTTTTCAACAATTCAGGCACGTAAATTGAGTGAAATGAGAATAACAGAATTGTAAAAAAAAAAATCTTCTCAGACGGTAAAATAGAGAAGATCTGCTATATCCAAAGAATTGTGAAGATAAAGAAGATTATGGCTGTTGTGGTACTGATGATCGTAATGATGATGGTGATAATGTTCGTGGTAGTAGTGACGTGAAATAATGGTGATTTTCAGACTTCTTTCCCTACTGACTAGATTATTTGTAGGCGGCTCAACACCATCAGTGAAGTTCTAACTGATGGAAGAGCAACTTGGCTTCAGAAACGGTCGATCGTGTATGGACTGTGTATTCGTAATGAAGCATGACGTCATACAAAAGAGACGAGAATATCACCTCAAAACCCATATTTTATTTATAGATTATTGTAAGGCAGAAGATGCTCATTTTTCTATTAAAAGCCTCCTTTGCCATTGCTATCCTCCTTTTGACAACAAACAATAACAACAATAAAATCCTTAGACTACATTATAACCTTTAGTAGTTGAAATAGTATATTAAGATACAAGGTTGGGAAGTGCTTTTTACAAAACCTCGGAAATTGAAAAACGAATAGAGCGAGTTTTTCAAACTTTTCCTCGATTTTGTAATGCAGTTCACAAACGTGTATTGTACAATATTTTTTGCACGATAGTATATTGTGAAAATAATATTTCTAAAAATATTAATATACAACCTACGTACAGCTGACTGATTCTCAGCAAGACGTTTGTCATAGGTGTCGGTAGATGGCAGGAGTAGTATTAATTATAACCCTAGAGCAGTTATTTGTAATATTTCAACATACTTATCTAGTTTGGCAACTCTGAATTCAGTACAATCAATATCCAATAGTGGCGGTCGTTTGCTGTAACGACAAAAAAACACGCTGTCGTGCAAAAAAGGGTCTTAAGCTTATTTTGAACTTGAGTTGTCAATAGATACTGAAAGTCTCAATTTCAAATTTTGGTATAATAGAAGTGGATAATAAATTTTCCAAAGTGTCGCATGTTAGCAACATAATACATCATAATCATAATTATCATTTTCTTCCTCTTCTTCAAAGATTAAAGAAGGAAAGGATTGGTTTCACAATAGCGTTTCACTTCTGTGAGTGACTGTAGGCCAGGACATATTGAAAGGTGATGTCTGTCCTTCTCTGTATTAGAGTTACATATTTTGCAGGATGGTGTCTCCATTATCGTGTAATATTGATTCACAGTTCTCTGTCAAGATACTGGATATCAATTTAGACAGTAACTTATATTGGGCACCATATCTTGACGCTGTATGTGTTAGGCTATCCAGATTTATTTATTTACTACACAAATTAAGAACTCTTGTACCTAAAAGATGCTTATTATGCATTTCAATAGTATTTTGCTCTAGGGTATTCGCTCTTGGGTTAATGCTGAAGTACTTGGCTTACAAGAAAAATTTTATTTTTTATTTTATTGGGTTATTTTACGACGCTGTACCAACATCTTAGGTTATTTAGCGTCTGAATGAAATGAAGGTGATAATGCCGGTAAAATGAGTCCGGGGTCCAGGACCGAAAGTTACCCAGCATTTGCTCGTATTGGGTTGAGGGAAAACCCCGGAAAAAACCTCAACCAGGTAACTTGCCCCGATCGGGATTCGAACCCGGGACACCTGGTTTCGCGGCCAGACGCGCTGACCGTTACTCCATAGGTGTGGACTACAAGAAAAATGCATTACATATTGCCATTGCTATATACAATAGATTACCACGTGAATCTCATTCATCTACTTCAAATAGATTCAAATGTGTTTTATACAGGGCGCTTCATAATAGTTATAGGTGCCGGTAAAAACTGAAGGTGTGAATAGATGACAATGAAACATGGCAAACAGTCTTAGTAAACAAAGGTCCGAGATAAGTCATACTGTGGTCACCAACAGAATACATCTGGTACATTTGCAAGTTCATTTCTTTTCCGACAGACTGAATAGAATGGTCGTGCGTACCGCCACTTTTTCAACATTTTGATGATGTGCTTCTTTGCGAAAGACAGTTGCTGTGGTACATGCATGGTGGGGCACCGGCTTACTTTCTTTTGAACGTTCCAGAGTTCTTAGACACAACAGGTGTATCGACCATGACTTACCAACACCATGGACTCCCAGATTTCCCAACTTAAATTCTTTGCATTTCTTGTTTGGGATATTTAAAATATTTTATGTAGGCTATTCCAGTCCTGTTGATAATGTTAACGAGCTCCGTAGATGCATTGTTAATGGTTGT